>NC_035448.2:118871037-119053537 GCF_002127325.2 Helianthus annuus | reverse complement strand
GTTTCTATTTGTTGTTTTCATCGAACATGAAATAAAGCCAGCGAGTTAATGTTCCAGGAAAATTGGAACAGTACTGGCGTTAAATTGTCTACCGGATAACCTACCAACGTTCGTTAAAATTGATTTCATCGTAACGCGAGGCAGAGAATACGGTTGTGTTAAATGCAAATATTCATGCATATCCCAAACATTTCTAGACTTTGTGGACTCAATTAATATATAATTAAGTCCAAATTCACGTAATTTGTATTATTAAGTGTGATTAGGTGGTATGGATATACCTGAAATTTTGCTATTTGTCACACGATGGACGTTTGCATGTGTGCAGCGAGACTTGGGTTCGGGTTTCAGGTCCGAAAGGTTTATGAGTGACCCGAATTGAAAGTTTATAGCTTAGGATTACGATGGAGATGATTTTGGATGAGTAACCGGGTTCGGTTACGAAGTGGTTTGCACGGGGGATGATGGTGGACATGCATGGGGTATCAGGTTCGGGTTCATCAATTCATTAGGTTATGGGCGATCCGAGTTTCATATTGACTGGTCGGGTTATGTGTAATTTATTGAAACGGGCGGTTACCATGGGTTATTCAGTTACAAGCTTCAATGGGGACACAATTCAAGTTGGTTTGCTTGTGGATTGGAAGCTTCGTAACCCGAGAGTTCTAATCCCATTTTTACGTATTTCTTTTGGGGCTAGCATTCATGTTTTTACGTACACTACATGTGTTTACGTGTTCTGCAAAATGACGAGTTTTACGGACATAATGCTTATTTAACACTTATCGTATAAGACTACAATTTTAGAACGGGTTATGTCATATGTGAATGTGTGGTATGGTGTTAATTGGGGTGTATAGTCTTGTATACGAGAACATGATGAGTATGGTGTGAATTTGGGTGTATAGTCTTGTATACGAGTAACAACAGGATTAGTGGCTGGTGGAGGCTACCGCTAAGGGTTACTTTGTTGTTGTGGTAGTGTTAGTTCTATAGAGCTTTAGCTGTTGAAAGTCCTAGTGACGCTTTATGCCTTAGTGCTGGAAGGCTAAAAAAGAGTAAATGTATTGAGTCAATACCATAGGGTAATCAATCTGAGGTGAGTATTGGGCGCACTGCATTAATGGGGACACATGTGCAAATAAATAGTTAGGTCCTTAGTGATAACTTGATAGGTTAAAGACAATTGTGAGAGGTGTGTGGGTAATCCATGATATAGTATGGTAACGAGGTTATAGAAGCGTGGGTAATCCATGATATAGTATTGTAAGAGGTGCGTGTGGGTGTCTGTGTGCTTTTTGTGTGATATAACATCCTACTGGTGCTTGATGTGGGTTACTCGTGACGGGGTCATTACCTTCAAGGCGACTTCATGTCAATGAGAAGCACCCTTGAGGTGTTTAAATGATGGTCACGTTTTGTGATAATGATCTCTAATGGCAACAATGGATTATGCGAGGGACGATGATGGCTACAATTTAGTAACCTAGCCCAACTAATAGGGTTACATGTGGCACAATGAGATGATCTATGGTCACTTCTTAGTGACTTGACCTAAATATGTGTTAGGTTCCCGCATTATACGTTTTATATGTTTGTGTCGGATGAAACGATGGGGTGTGTTGTCTATTTGTGGTATGATGTTTATTTAGTGTGGTTGTGATTCATACTAGGAAGTCTTGTGTATGATGTTGAGATAAGCATATAGGTGGTCACATTATCCAAAACCTGATCTGAAACATCCTTAAAAACAGAGTTATAAAATTTCAACTACTCAATATTTCCAATAAAGGTATTATTATTTTAATAATCCAAAATAACTTAACAAATATACTAGGTGTTATATTTTTTAAATTAAATAATATATCAAGATATTCAATTTCCATACATATAAACTGGTTAGGGTAATTTGGTGAGTATCCTCTTAACTTCATATAGATCCTAATCATGTGAAATTTTTAAAACTAATCTATTGCCCATCAAAAGTGTTAGTCATCCCTTCTCACACATATAGCCCTTTACGTCTCTATTTATATATTTTACAAATATTGAAGAATTCAAATGAGGAAAAAAATTATTGTAAGAAATTCAAATGAGAAAAGAAAATTATTTGAAAAAAAAAAAGAAATTTCAACTAATAATAATGTTTCATTTTACATCATTTAATATTTGTATTTAATATTATTGTAAGTGTATATTGGTAAATTACAAAGATCATTACTTTGTAGTGTTCATCTTTAATAGTTAACTACATTAAATTTGTAACTTATTTTTAAAATATATTTTCAAAAAAATAATTAAAATTACGTGGTGTGTAGGATAAATTACGATCTATGTAGGATAAAATTCAATACGTGTAGAGTAAATTTTGAAATGTATAGGATAAATTTTGATATATTTAAGTAAAAACTTTTAGTGTTAGGAATGGTAGTCTAATTAGTTAACCAAAGATAATAATAAACGAGACGAGAGAAAAACTATTTAATGTTTTGCAATTGTACCCTTTGATGTTTTTCTTATTAACTAAGGTGTTGTTTGTTTTTTCCAAGAAGAGCTTTCTGGTTTCTTTTGTCTGTGCGGCGCACACCTTTTGTTTTGCAGATTGTTGGTTTTCGGAAGAGATTTCACTTAAAAAGGTCTGCACGTCCTCTTCCCCAAACAGATGTGGAACTCCCACTTCTAAACACTTCAAACCTCTTCTCACAAAACACACAGACATAACAAAACCCTTGCACCTCTCCTCCACCCCTCTCCTGCACCACTCTCCTCCTCCCACTATCGCCGACGTCCTTCACGGTATCATACGTCCCCAACCACAACCTAACCCCCCGCCGCGGATCACGAATCTCCGCCGCCCACCGCCCCCACTGTCGCCGCCTCACCCCCTTCTGGTCACCCACCACCGGTTCTATTCTCCGGTGGCTCTATTTTTCTTCTCACTACAACAATTTGCGACTCTATTTTCCGGTGACCCGCGTAATAATCTTCATCACTTGAAGAATCGGTTGCATCACGATCAGTGACAGAAATGGTTACCATTTTGGATAAATTGTTATCTGGTTGTTGTTTTGTGATGATGGTACGATTAACTCTGTATCTAGAAGAAGGGTTTAAGATATCTAGCTCCATTTTTACATGTGTATAAATGGAATTGAAGAAGGGTTTAAAAAATATTATTATTGTGCGCCTATAAAGAAGACAAAACGGTGGGAGTGATTTAGAGAAATTGAATGTGTTTGAGGTTTGAATGAGTGTAAAATCAACTCTGTACTAGTGCTTGTTAGTTTTTTTTTTTTTTTTTTTTTGAATTTTGATGTTAATTTTCAGATTTATAATGTGGTTTTTCTGCATTTTGATGTTAGTTTTCATAATTTATAATGTTTTTTTTCCTGAATTTTGATGTTAATTTTCAGTTTATGATGCTTATTATGTTGTTTGGTGCTATTTCAGCAGTTTGCAGAAGTTAAAAAACAAACAGTTTTCTTTTTGCAGACTACAGAGGTTTGGTTCACCTCTTCTGCTACAGATGTCTGAAACAAAAAAAAAAAAACACCTAAATTTTCTTTTAACATGATCTTCCCCTGAAAGTATATATATATATATATATATATATATATATATATATATATATATATATATATATATATATATATAGGCCGGTTTAACGTAGAAAATGGCTTAACGTACATTGCGTACGTGTTCCGTTATCAACATGCGAATACGTGTTATAACATGCGACTTTGGTTCCGAAACACCACATGCGAATTTGTTGTTTCATTTGTACATGCGAAATCCCATTAATAGATATAACATGCGATTTCCTTAAAACCATCCATTCACTGCGTATATAACATGCGACTTCATATATATACACATGCGATTTCCAGTTATTTTATAATATAACGTGCGATTTTGCCATCGCATACGTAATGTACGTTAAGGTCAATTGTACGATATAGTTTTTCTCTATATATATATATATAGATATATATATAGGGTATGTTTGGCATAGAGCTTTTAGAAGCTTTTAGCTTTAAGCTTTTAAGAAAAAGCTCCTACTCAATAAAAAATCTTGTTTGGTTGAATGAGCTTGAAGCTTTTAGGTTAGGAGATTGAAGATTTTGGTTGAACGCTCCTACTAGTAGCGTTTAGAAGGAGGTACAAGCTTTTAGGGAAAAAAATGCACAAACTTTTTAAATTTTTAGTTATGTCCATTTTGGTTATTTTATACATTTTATTAAAAGCACCAGCTACTTTGCCGAACACCAAATATATTTAAAAAGTTACAACTACTAGCTATCAGCTACCAACTTTCAGCCACTAGCCACCAGCTACCTTTACCAAAAGTATCCATAATGTGAGAGTGGAAGGTGGGTGGGATTAATGGGGTAAGATGGCCTGATGAGTGGAGGGAGCAAGCGTCGCCGTAGCAAACTCTGACGCTATATTGTAAACAATTAAAGTGCATTTATGGTTTGATTAGGCCAATGTGATTTGGATATAAGAGGCATCATTGACCAAGGTTTCATAGTCTTTGTTTTCTTCGTTGTTTGATCCCATACAACATGTTTTTGTTTAATAATTCCGTTATGACAGAAAAACTAATAAGACTAGTGGGTATGGTGATGGTTTATCCTTGGAGGATGATCCGCCACGTAGGCGTCACGTCATAGTCCTCCCAACGATGGTCCATCTTCTAAAACTAGAGGGTATGGGAGGATGGTCCTAGTCATAGTCCTCCACCACTTTTATGTTTTTTTTTTTGTTTTTTTTAATCTTCAACTTTTTTTAACATTTAACAAATAAAGTAACAAAATATTTTCATTAATATTAAAAAACATTACATAAACTTAAAAAAAATTAAACTTAAAAAAAATAAATTTAAAAAAAAAACATAAACTTCAAAAAAAATGAACTTAAAAAAAAATAAACTTACAAATATCCTAATATATTACAATAAGCTACTAGTCTTCGTCTTACATGTCGTGGCCGGGTTCGTTTTGAGCATTGTTCCAAATGTACTCCACCAAGTCCGCTTGTAGGTTATGATGTGTGTATTCGTTACGTAGAGCGAAACATAAATGAAATTAATTATAAAATACATTTTCAAATCTATATAAAACATAAGGGAAAAAAAAAGTAAAATACCTTTTTGGTCTCGGTTATATTTTGCTCGTCTAGTTAGCCGTTGGGACGACTCTTCATCACCCGCCATGAAAACCTGAGCCGCGTTCATAATCATGTTGTGCATAATACCATCCTCTTCCGAAGATGATGAATACCACGTAGACGAAGACGATGAAGACATAGAAGAAATTGAAGAAATGGGAGAAGGTGAATCCATGATAATTTTTTAGCGAGAGATGGGGTGGAAGCGGGTAAAAAATGGTATAAAAAATGATGACGTTTTATAAAAAGGGAAGAGTGATTATAAAATGTGAGAGAGATAGGGTGGTAGTGGGTGAAAAGTTGTGAAAAAAATGGTTAAAGATGTGAGTATTTATAAAAATGGAAGTGAATTGGGGGATTTTTTGAAATATATCCGTTATTATTTAATTAATATAAATTCTGAAATTAATTTTTTTTTATAACGGTAACTTTATAGGGGGCTCTCCTTTTTGGACCGTCGCAAACGGCGAGAAAAGGACGACGACGGGACGTGGGGGGCGACACGGTGTTCAAACCGGCGACGGACCGGGACGGTAGGGGGACGACCCCATACCGTCTAGCCTAATATATTTATCTCTTACATAGAAACCATGTTACAAATACATGTTTCTTATTCTAATACGATCTATATCAATATCGCATCAACGCTTATCCTCATGTATCTACAAATTTTCGTGAGGTGGCTAAAAGCGGATCGGCTAAAATCCTTCGTATCGAATGAAATTTTATGGTTGTCACTTAACACTATGCTCGCTCGACTAGACCTCGTAAATCATAACAAACCAGGAACGATGGAATGCCTTTTCTAACAAGTCTGGCTTGTTTGATTAATCATGATATAAGGTCAATGCAACATATATCGAATCTCAAAATATTCCCATTCGTGGTCTTACTTCTTAATATAATAGAAGGCTTCTATAAAAAGTATATACAGTATAACTTTATTTATTTTAAATATTGCATCCTTCTGTATTATATGATAATAAATTATAATTATAACAAGTATACGTATAGATGTAGCTAAGTGTGCGCCACATTTCAATTATCAAGTGATATGACCTTTCGATTTTAGTTAACTAATAATAAAGATGAATTTTTAATTGTAACAAACTACTAAATAACCTTGTGCGTTACCGCGGAAATTTAGTCATTATTGGTATGGTTCATTATGGTACGACATTCTCTATACTAACCGGAAAAAAAAAAATCCTAAAAACTAAAGTCATGATATGTCCAAAAATATATTGACACTTGTTTTGCATTGATCGAAAGTTATAATATCGGTATCGTACGGTACCAACACTCGTATAGATTAAACTCGTGATATGCGGTTGCATTTAATTTTTTTCTCTACATTATGATATAAATTTTATTTGAAAAAAAAAAGTTGTATTCAAAATAATGGTAAAATGTCGAACAAAGGCGGTATAGTAAAATTTACAATGGTTTTATTACACAAAAGTTGTATGATGTAACTAAAAAAATAATAAAAACGAATACCAATGCTGGTTCCGATAAAACCGATGTCAGTACTGATATTGTTGGTCCGTACCGACTCAGTTCTTCACTATATCATTATTTTGAATACAACTTTGTTTTAAATAAAACTTTGAATACAGTTTGGTCTTAAATAAAATTTATATCGAAATGTAAAGAAACAAAATTTAACGCAGGCGCATATTTGTCTTTATACAAAAGATGAACGAACAGAAAGTTATAAGGAAAAAAAAACAAAAATATAGGATTAAGACGTATGTTATATATAGTATAAGGCGTGTAATAAAACTTATAAAAAAGTCAAAGTTACCATTCACACAAATTTGTAATTGTTATAAACTTTAAGGTAATATATATATATATATATATATATATATTAGTAAGATTATCCGCGCTACGGTGCGTGTTTCGGTCGATCTTTATTTTGGTTCTGTATAGCAACCGAAAGAAAATATGCTCAAAATCGTATCTACACATGTTTTACATCCACCGAAAACTATAAAAATAAATTTAAATTGATAGCGATACTGGCTTATTTTAAACTAACTGTCAATGGAAATGTAAACGTGATTCTTAAATATAACTTTAACAACAATTTATGTCTAAACATAAACCAACTTGAATTTCACATGCATAAAAATAAACACGTAAGAAATATTGATTTTTAAATGAAAGAATGGTATGGCGCGTTGCAGTGGTGTCGAAACATAAAATGAGTCGAATTTATACCGTATAATGAAAACGTGTTATATTTGATAGTCGTTTCTAAACAAAATTTACATCAAAACTTAGACAATTGAAAACATACATAAAAATAAGCACGAAATCGTATTACGTTTAACCCGACTCATTTCCAAAAAAAAAAAAAGATTTCAAATAATAACATAAAATTTACGTTAAAACATAGACTAATTGAAAACGTACGCAATATTAATAAGCATAAGAACATATTATATTTGACTCAACTCAAATCCTAGATAAATTTACGTCAAAAAGTAAATCAACTTGAATTTATACTGACACGTACATAAATATAAACAAATAAAACTCGACAAAAAAGTCATAAAAAATTAAAGGGCTGTATGTCACACCCCAACCGATGGCGGAATCATCGGGGCGCGGCACTGAGCGAAACAGATTGTTCAGAAGTCTCCACAACAACTATCATACAATTCAGTTATATAACACGTCCCATACCGTGTCCCAAATAGTAACAAGTTATCATAGAAATCAACTAAACAATATGGGAACTGTTCCGACAACTCAAATTCTTAATTATTACAGACCGAATTTAAATATTGTTTTAAGACTTCTAGACGGCTAACTGTAGATCTTACTGACTACAGGTGCCAGTACAAGATCTACAGATAATTATGGCCCTGGAGCAGGTATGTGGACACTGTCCTAAGGTCACAGGCTCCTAGAAGCTTATTATTGCCTCGCTTCCCTAGCACGCTAGTAGCTTAAACACCTGTCACATACGTTAAAATAAAAGTCAATACATATAATGTAAAGGTGAGTACACAAGTTTAATATAGCATATAAAGTTCGAAAAGTTTACGCATAACCAAGCACGTACACAAGGGCAAACGATGCATGTAAATTATCAACATGGGACCATCGATACCAACGACTTCGAGTTGACTGTCCGAGACAGTTCGCAATACATGATTACCACTGTAATCCATGCAAGTAATTGTCCTTAGCAACCCCCGTGTGAACGGGTGCTGAGTCCAAACTATAGTACTACGTTGCTAAAGCAGGCAGATAGCACTCCACGTGTAAACATAATAAACAGCAATCATTTAGTCAAGTAATACATGCAAGTAGGTTAGCGTTCAAATAGTTGGTGTCGTTTGTGAATTTGATAGATTACGTATGTAACACCCAAAAGTGCTGAAAGCAAAAAGGGATCGAGTATACTCACAGTGGTTGGTTGTGGATTGAGAGGAGCACTGAGAATAGGTTAGCCTGAATAGTTCGATAACAATACAATGAGTAGTGCGGAAAAAGTGAACAGTGGAAAACTGGATCGGATAGACCATTCGATCGGACGGCTGTTCGATCGAGTGGGCTGTTCGATTGGGTTAAAGTCCGTTCGAACGTCCCGTTCGATCGGCCGGCTGGCTCGATCGGCTGGTTCCTACAAGTGGATTGTTTCTTCCTTTGATGTGAAGGATGTGTTTGTGTATGATGGTTTGTATTTTTGAAGTTTTTGCAGCATTACCTTTCAAGTTGGCCGATCGAACGATCTGTTCGATCGGTTGGTCCAACCGATCGGTTAGCAGCTGAGGTTTGGCAAAGTGTCACTCGATCGGGTGGCATGCTCGATCGGGTGACATTCCAATGTTTCGAAAAGGTTAAGTGTTGAAGTATAGTATCTCATGATTCGAGCAGTAATGTTCAATCGAGTGGCGTAGTCGATCGAACAGTACCTCGTCAATACTACACTTTTGTGAGTTGGTGGGTCTAAGTGCTAGTCGATCGGTTAGCCCGGTCGATCGCTGGTGTTGCTCGATCGGTTGGGCTGTCCGATCGGACAGCCTAACCGTTCGGCCAGCATTCTGACCTGGTTAGCCTATCTCTTAACACTTGGTTATTCCCGTTACTTGGTGTGATTTGGAAATAGTTTGACTACGAGTTGAACCATAAAACTGAAGTCCCCCACTTAGCCCACTGACTCGAGCAGGAATCACCCAAACTCGGTCAGAGACGGTTTGGAACCTAAGTTTAACGTTGAACCCGAAATCGGTATATCTCTCGGTAGAACCCGAATCTTGAACCATGTGTTTGTTTAGATTGATTTATAAATCGGTTCAAGTCTCGTTTTCACCGTTTTGAGTGTAAAAGAGTTGAAAGATAGATGAAAACCCATCTTCCAATCCTTTTCCACCGTGAAATGTTAAGATCTTTGGTAGATTTTAGGTTATTTATGTGGAAATCGGTTAGATCTAAGCTATTCATGGTGGAATGATGTCAAAACTTAGTGTTCTTGAAGAACACCATGATGACATCATCCAAGAACACCTAGATCTTGGTGATTTCGCGGTTGAAATCCAAGTTTTGAAAGATAGAAAGATGGAGAATCGATTAATGAACAAAAACGTACAAGGATTAGAGCGAAATACTTACCGGTTTGAGAGAAATCTGAGAAATGGCGAGAATAGAAGGCTGGTCGGTCAGAGCTTTTCCAAAAGTGGAAAGCTTGACAAGGACAGCCCTATTTATAGGCTTCCAAAAGTGGAAAGGGTTGGCTGATCGAACAGCATCCCTGATCGAGCGGCTGCCCGATCGAACAGCCTGTTCGATCGGCTAGCCTGTTCGATCAGGTTGCCCTGTTCGATCGGCTTGCCTGGTTTTGAGTGTTTCGCGTCGATTTTTGATATTCCGAGTTCGATAGTTGAGGAGTAGGGTAGGATAGAGTTTCTATTCAAATTACTTTCAGTCCCAACTACTATATCTGACATACAAGCATCCTTACAACCTATTTTCAAAGTCGGTTTCGATTGTGTTTGATTATCCTTCGATTCTTGATTGATTTTGATTGATTCACCACACACTTTAACATAAAGTAAGCATGCACAAGTAACACGTAAGGCACACACACACGTATAAAAGCATTAAAATTATCCACACTTGAGTTCGATGATTGATTTGATTAGCTTGATTATTGATTGACTAGCTTTATTGCATTGTTACTTCCTGTCATTCACAGTCGGTCGTTGATTCACAGTTCGATTATCGGCCGATTAGTTTGATTATACAACACTTACTCCAAATAATATGAAAATCAAAATGAAACTAAAATGAAATTAATCTTTATTGATCTTTAATTCCAATAACAGTCAACTCTTGACTTTGACTTTGACTTTTGGGAGAACACGGGGTGTTACACTGTAAGTATTAATTTCGAAAGTTGAGGGATTAAGAGTATTAAAAACACAAACAAAAACAAACAAAAAGCATAGCATTGTTCACCAACTTTTATAATTGTATTATAGGACCCGTCCGTTGCAGCGAACATGACAAAGGGGGAGAAATAGGTACCTTGCGACATATCTGTCAAATATAAAAAAAAATAGACCAAAAACGTTGAGCCCCACACGCATGTTGCGACATTTTAACTCGCAAAATTTAGAACGAAACGTAAAACAAAAAAACTTGCGAAAGATAAAAAGTATGGGGGACCAAAGTTGTAAATACAATTATAAAAGATGAAAAGTTTTGGGTTAAAAGTAAAAAAATAAAAGGGTTAAAATACAAAGAATGAAAGCCTTTAAGTTAAAAGTGAAAATTATTTTTTTTGAAACCCCCCCCCCCCCCTCTCTATGTTTGAGGTACAACATTACACCGCAATAAATTGTTGCTAATTTATAGTGTGAAAATAGCGTCAAACTTATGTTTGTGTTAACTATTATACAATATGTGTCGTGTTTGAATTCACCCATACTAAAATCTCTTTATTTCCGTGTGGCAAGAGCCATTACCGTCCCTTAATTAACATCATTGTTTTTAATTTTTTTCATATAATTTATTACGAATAAGTCATAAAAATATGAGTAAATTACAAAAATCGTCCTTTATGTATGTCACTTATTGTAAATTGTGTCCTTTGTCTTCAATAATTACAGAAAACGTACTCGATGTTTGCAAACCCTTGCAGGTTATGTCTTTTAGCCCTAACTCAATTAATTTTTGTGGTTAAATCTGACCAAATGGACCTCACATGAGGGTAAAATGACCAAAATACCCCCATGTGAGGTCCATTTTGTCAGATTTAACCACAAAAAATTAACAGAGTTAGGCTAAAGGACATAACTTTCAAGGGTTTGCAAACATCGAGTACATTTTCTGTAATTATTGAAGATAAAGGACACAGTTTGCAATAAGTGACATACATAAAGGACGATTTTTGTAATTTACTCTAAAAGTATAGATTTAATAACTTTGAAAATTGTTATTGTTTAGGTTTCCACTTGTTTATATGATTTATTTTATTTTTAAATAACTTTGTTTTTTAAAATTGTTATTGTTTAGGTTTCCACTTGTTCATATGATTTTTTTTTATTTTTAAATAACTTTGTTTATATGATTGTTTTATTTTTAAATAACTTTGAACATATACTCAAAGTATACATAAATGTTGCGCCTAACAATTTAAGTTGCATTTAGTAAGACTTAATACTTTTATATTGTATAATGACCGACTCCCTCGTTGGCTTATGTGGTACAGCTTTCCTTCTAATAAACACATGCAAACGGGAAGAGATCTCGCATGCCAATTTTCAAACCCACTCGCTAAGCAAGTTGATACAAGTCATCACAAGTCAATGATGATCAAAATAAAGAAAACTTGAAATTAAGTCGAACATGAAATAGTGATAATGAGGGGTCAAAATACTAAGAAATGTCAAGAGTTATCTTATCTTTTCTCAAATTTCCGCAGTTGCATTAAGTGCATGTTAGCTATAAGGTATACCTTAACCAGGGGAGGAGCTTAGAGGAGGCCGGACCGGGCCTCGGCCTATGCGGTTTTTTCGCCTAGTAGCGTTAAATTTCAGGTTTTTGAGAATTTTTTTAAACGTGTATTGGTTCGGCCCAGGCTGATTTTATCTTCAAAAAAACATCGGCCCATGCTGAGTTTTAGGTCAAGATCCGCCATTGACCTTAACCATTTTTTAGTTATGTATAGTGGGGGTTATGTAAATGGGAGGTTATACGACACGTGGCAAATATGTAAGAAAATGGGTTATATAACTTGAGTGTGTAGTAGAGGTTACGTAGATTTGGTTATATATGTATACTAGTAGGGTGCCCGCGCGATGCAGGGTGAGCGACACTTTGCATTACGACACTCGTTTTTTTATAGTTTTCTTATTCATAAGTGTTACACATGTCTGGTAACTAATAAATTTTGCATTTAAATTATCAAATACTTCAAGAAACTATTGATTCAATAAAGTAACATATAAAAAAGAAAAATAAGTCTTAAACATAAAAGTTAAATAAAGTAGCACACGCATAAGGAATGATAAGTCTTAAACATAAAAGTTGAAAACTCAGAATCGGATCCATGCCTAACTTTTTGTTGATACATGATTTTTGTTGCCTACGTCAATGTATCAAGTCATGTATATAATAGGTTGATTTGTTAGAGAGTTGGTTTCGTAATGTAAAAACCCCTTCATACGTAGGAGCCCTTCGCACGAAGGGAGACAGTTCTCTCGCACGAATGGAATGATTCCATTCGTTCCAAGCTCACTCGCACGAGTAGGGGTGTCTATAAATAGGTGAGTGGGTGTTAGCATTTGAGAACTTTTGGCAACTTGTAGTGAAGCTCTGCTAACCTGATTTCAGGCTTTGTTCTAATGAAATCAGTGTTTATCAGTGATATCTTGTGTATGTCTACTTTCCAATTGGATTCCGCACAATATGGACAGCTAAATTGAGTCGGCCGGAGCATAATCGAGATCAAAACGGTCCTCACAAGTAGTATCAGATCTTGGAGGCCGACTTCAGAGACTCAAGACACAAGATTTCACCAATTTGAAGACTTTCTACACATCTCACTTCTACTCATTCTATTTTTGATCTTTTTCTGATTGAATTCACGGTCGAAATGACCTAAATTTTTCACAGATTGTTTAAAACATGTTTTTGATAAACCCTTGAAAAATTGGGTTCAAAACGCAATCAGAATCATCAAAAATTTGTCAAAATATGCAAAAATACGTTACTTGAAAATTCGTACAAAGGGACCACCCGCACGAATAGACCCATTCGCACGAAGAAAATTTTTCAGTCATTTGATATTACCTTTGCACGAAGAGAAATATCTCACTCGTTCTAAAATCCCATTCGCACGAGTGAAATTGTCCATACAAGTTGTGTTTCATTCCCACGAAGTGATTTTTTGACTTGCTTAACTGATTTCAGATTTCGAGTTTGACAAGATTGAGAACGAAGGTTTTGCAATGTTAGCCAAAATAATTGAAGAGCCTGAACAGATGGTCGAAGAAGTGATTGAAGACGAAGGAGAAATTTTTTTCGCTGAAACTCCAGAAAGAAAGTTCTGATGACTATTATTCTTCTGAAATAGATTTTTTTAAGATCCGTGACGACTCCTGATGTGTTTAAAGCTTTTGAAGGTTTATTCTACAGCAGCATAGGAAACAGTGGGATGCATAAAGAAGAAGAAAGGATAGAAATTGTGGAAGAATTCATCGAAGTGTCGAGAGTGATTGATGAAGAAAATCTGGCTAACACAGCAGATAAAGTTATGATGGCTCAGTTCGAAGAGGAAAAGAAAAAGTTGGTGACAGAAAAGAAGACTGAGTCAAATGATGAAAAGAATGAGCCAGTTGGTATAAAAGATGAGAGTGTTAAAAATGAGAAATTCAAGGGGGAAATTGATTTTCAGTGCACAGAATCGTGCAAGTCTTGTGCTGAAAAGGATGAAATTTACAAACAAAAATGCACAGAACTAGAAGAAAAAGACGAACAATTTAAACAAAAGTGCACAACATGTTTTGAAAAAGATAAACAAATTCAAGAATTGAAAAAACATAATGATCATTTGGTATATGATTTTAAACAAATGAAAGAAGCATATGATAAGATGAGTAACACAATTAACCAATTCCGTGATCTTAGCCATGAGAATAATGCTACAATAATGTTCCTTAAAGCTACTATGATGGATAAGCAAAAAGCAATTAATATTCACATTGACAAAATCGCAGAGCTTAAGCAAGAATTGAAACGGAAAGGGTTAATAAGAAATTGATCAGTTGCTCAACTTCTTCATATGTGTTAGATCACATCTTCCCAAAACAGACTGAAAAAGATGCATCAAGGGAGAAAGTTGATGGGAATGGGAACAAAGGGTTAGGTTATCATCGTGTTCCAACTCCCATGAGGGAAGGGTATTGACGGAAAAAGGCGGAGGGGGTGGAAAAGGCGCTGGATCTTAAACTAAAAAGTGTTCAAACAAACCAATCTAATCAGTTGCCAGATGATATAAACGTAACCTATACAAAATCTGACGAGGATTGTGAGTCAGAGTTAGATAAAAATGTGGTTGAAAAGTTTATGAAGATGAAAATGAGAATGATTCCACCAAGAATGAAAATTCAAACTCGCATTTGGAAGATGAAGAAAGCTTTCACAAAAATTATATTCCGAAATCTAGTACTAATTTGAGTGATGATCCGAACTTGGTGTTGTATAAAGTGAACAGATCTGATAAATATACTCAGATGAGGAGTTTCCAATCCAAAATGTGAATTTGAAAAAGTTTTTAAATTGGTGGAAATCAAAGTTTCTGAAATTGAGAATCTTGCTACAACCGAAAGATATTTGAACTTCAAGAAAGATAAATCTTATTATTCCAAACCGAATAACTCTTATTTTCAAACGAGAAATTATAGCAATGAGAGAGCTGGGTTGGGAATAGTAAGAAAAATCATAACAAGAAGTTTAAAAATTTAAAATTTGTGAAGAAGATGAACTTTGTTCATGGAACAAGTTCAGAAAGTCACAAAGAATCGCACTTTAGTAGACAAACTAATGAGGAATTCATTACACAAAAGAAACAACATGAACAGGCTAAAGGTATCGTTGTTGTAAAAGACAGTCGGACGTGCTTCAGGTGTAACGAAGCTGGACACATTGCTAGAAAATGTCCACAACAAAAGCCTAAGCTTGTTTATGTTGAAAAGAAGAAATCAGAAGATCTCATACAGAAACTGCCAATGTTTGCAACAAAACAAATTTGGAAAAGAATAAACGAATCTAATAACAAAGACAAACCAGTAAAACAAAATGTTTCAACTAAACATACTGGTGAATCTTTAAAAGAAAATATTCAAAAAGATTCAAAATTTTATATAAAGAATTTTTTTTCAGAAAGTCAAACATGGGTGGTTAAAAAGAAAGAAAATTCTAATGGTGAGAAACTAACTTCTTCAGCTGAGAAAGTTGAAAAAGTTATTTCAAAGAATGTAAGCTTTTGCAAACCAAAATCCGTAGCAATGCCCAAGGGTAAGGCTTGCGAACCAAAGTGGATTATAGACAGAGGAATACTCTGACACATGAAGAAGAAAGTAGCCTGAGTTCAGAAAAAGGCTATGATGGGTTTGATCAAAAGATATATTATGAGTTTTGAAGATATTTTTGAAAAAGATTGAAAAAATCAAACACATAACCCTCACTGTTGAACAAACAAAACAAGTTGATCAACCAGAATTGAAAATGTTTTAAAATTTAAAGGTATCGTTGTTGTAAAAGACAGTCGGACGTGCTTCAGGTGTAACGAAGCTGGACACATTGCTAGAAAATGTCCACAACAAAAGCCTAAGCTTGTTTATGTTGAAAAGAAGAAATCAGAAGATCTCATACAGAAATTGCCAATGTTTGCAACAAAACAAATTTGGAAAAGAATAAACGAATCTAATAACAAAGACAAACCAATAAAACAAAATGTTTCAACTAAACATACTGGTGAATCTTTAAAAGAAAATATTCAAAATTTTATATAAAGAATTTTTTTTCAGAAAGTCAAACATGGGTGGTTAAAAAGAAAGAAAATTCTAATGGTGAGAAACAAACTTCTTCAGCTGAGAAAGTTGAAAAAGTTATTTCAAAGAATGTAAGCTTTTGCAAACCAAAATCCGTAGCAATGCCCAAGGGTAAGGCTTGCGAACCAAAGTGGATTATAGACAGAGGAATACTCTGACACATGAAGAAGAAAGTAGCCTGAGTTCAGAAAAAGGCTATGATGGGTTTGATCAAAAGATATATTATGAGTTTTGAAGATATTTTTGAAAAAGATTGAAAAAATCAAACACATAACCCTCACTGTTGAACAAACAAAACAAGTTGATCAACCAGAATTGAAAATGTTTTAAAATTCAAAAGTATCAATGTTTTGTCATCAAGAGGAGTAAAGGATAAACAAAGAATGTGAAGCATTAACAGATGGTGATTACATGTACATCACATCGGTTTGTCATTTTTCTTTCTTTAAAATGTTTTTAATTTTAGGGGGGAAATATAGTGAAAATTACAAAAACATTTAAAAATTTGAAAATGTAAAAAAACATAGAAAAAGACAAAAGAGTTTCCGTGTAAAAAAAGAGGAAATGATAGTACATCAGTGGACTATCACAACACGCTAGAGAAATGCAAAGCTAAAAGTTGTTAAATGGTCATACTGATGATGTGCCAGTAGGTTTCGCACATTTAGTAAATTGTTTTCGAGATATAAACATAACAAAACTTCTTAATAAGTGGGTTAACATCTCTCGGATATATGGTCTTAGTACACCGAAATTTCATTTGAGAGATTGTCTAATTCTGATATACTACGTCTTTATAACTAGTTGATATCTGGGCTATTATATAAGTTCTTCTGATTTTGTGTCAGCAATGGCCTAGAACTTGTAGAATACTTTCGCTTTAAACCCAAAAACTACACAAAAATTGGAAGTATCGAAAGATGTTACAATTGCAGTCAAAAGATTCCAAAATGGAACACCACTTACAAGTCGAGCCTTCATCTCTTTGTCTGTACGGTGGTACTAACCTGAGCTCTCAATCGCATAACCTAGAGACAGATATCAATTAGGTATACTCACCTGTAAGACTGAATCTAGGGAATCTTGATACGGGAGTATATTCTGAGGTGGGAAACATTGTTAAGTAAGTTCTAAGACAATTAATCTCGTATCTTGAAACAATTGAAGTTTGTGTAGAAATTTAAGTGGACAAACATACTGACAATCTAGGTGAACTTGTTTAAAGCTTAAAGGTTAATAGATCAATGGTTTTAGTGATGTGTCTCAAAACTGATATGATCCTCTTACATAAACTCACAAATATATGTCTGTAAATATGTTTGTACATAGTTATTTCATTTTACATAAAAAATCAAAAAGATTTTAGGTGTGTTTTAGCATAAAGTTTTGAAAATACAAAAAGATTTTGTTTCATCTTATGTTTTGATAACCGATGATGGGGCGCGGATTTTCAAAATCTAAATATGCTAAACATATTTTGAAATGATCACAAGTTCATTAAGTTGAAACTTGAAATTGAAAGAAAATTTTTGTTTGTTTGCAAAATGATCAACCAAAGTCATTAACGTGAACTTGGTAGACAAATCGGATGACTAAGGTCATTAATTTGGACTTGGTTATCTGAGAGGGGTATTAACGCTGATAAAGAAAGTTTAAAAGATTTGAAATTTGAAAATATTAATAAATGTTTAATTTGAAAATTTCAAAGTTTGAAACTGAAATGTTTATTTGAATGATAATGAGATTGAACAGGAAGCTGATAGAAAGAGGGAGCTAAATACAATGTTGACGAATGAAAAGGAAGCTCAAGATAAGGGGGAGATTGTTGAGCTAAATTGTCAAAGATCTAAGAATATTTCTTTCAAAGCGAGAATGTTAAACTTATTAAAGTGTTAAAAAGAATGTAGACCGATCGAGACTACGACAACATCCAAGAGGGAGATTGTTAATACATGATGTTTGTTGCCTACGTCAATGTATCGAGTCATGTATATAATAGGTTGATTTGTTACAGAGTCGGTTTCGTAATGTAAAAACCCCTTCGTACAAAGGAGCCCTTCGCACGAAGGGAGACAGTTCTCTTGCACGAATGGAATGATTCCATTCGTTCCAAGCTCACTTGCACGAGTAGGAGTGTCTATAAATAGGTGAGTGGGTGTTAGCATTTGAGAACTTTCGGTAACTTGTAGCGAAGCTCTACCAAACTGATTTCAGGCTTTGTACTTGAACTTTTTCTAATGAAATCAGTGTTTATCAGTGATATCTTGTGTATGTCTACTTTCTAATTGGATTCCGCACAATATGGAGAGGTAAATTGAGTCAGCCGGAGCATAATCGAGATCGAAACGGTCCTCACACTTTCTTTAGCAACTGAAATAGGTGTGCAATACTATGTATTTATAGGATAAAAATTAGTAGTGCAATAGTTTTTAAATTTAAAAACTTTGATTTCCTACTTGGTTTTTTAGCAGGTTTTGCCACCCCAATAATTAGGAAGTTTGTTTTGTTGAGTTTTTGTTGTGTTTAATATTCTATTTTATTGTGTTTAATAGCATGTTTTATATTTTTACGTGTTTAATATTCTATTTTTAAAGGTTTTATTATGTTCTACATTTTTTCACTAGTCACATACGCATGCACATTTTATAGTATGGTAAAAATATGCATACGGTATCTAACCCCCAAACTGGTTGTAAACATACATGTGAGCTGTTAGTTGCTTTCAGTTTCTTGAACGTTCAGTTTTGTTTATGCAAGTGGAGTAACAAACGATGTGTACGAATTTGTAAGTTCACTCATTATCCAATATAGATGTTTATAAGCGGACTATGAATGATGCGTTAATGGTTTAACTTAACATTTTTAAATAATCTTTGTTTAGGTCAAATCTATTGGGTGGTTTAAGGAGACAAAACGAACAGAAGGCACATCTGATATAAGCATGAGAATCATATGTGATGCGTAATTTGGATCGAGGCTATTTAAGAAGGGACCTTCGTGTCAGCTATATTAAGGTATGTATAGTCTTATTGTTCGATGTTTCTTGTGTTCTTTTAGGTTAATTTTTGAGTTAGCGTAAGATTTAATGTAACAAGGAAAGCAACAGCAATTGACACATCATATGTATGTCAACAACCATCTCTTCACATTCTCATTCTCATTGTTTTGTTATCGGTAAAGTCTTGAAGGGCTCGACAGCGACAACAGTTAAAACGGTTGAGGAAATAATAAATGAACCACAGGGTAAACATCACAAACCAACTACATGCACATGGTCATGTTACAATTTAATCTTGCATTTGCTTACATTGTTCATTTTTGTGTCCTGTCAGCACAAAGAAGCACAATCAGAGGGTTGGTATGCTACTTCGCTACATGCTAAGCTCAAAGATTCATCGTTCCCTATCTTCATCTCTATAATGATATGAATTTAATCTCCCAGGTACGGGTTGTTTAATCTTGTGTAATCTTTTGAGATATTTTGATTTTGTACACATTAAGGTGGGTCACAATAAGCTCAAAGTTGGGTGAGTTAACTTATGCAGACGGGTTCAAGTTCGAAGGTGTAAATATTGGGAATCATATGGGTGTATCTTAAAGTACAACTGTTCTAATGTTTGTTCAGTTCTAGGTGTAGTCAATATACATGTTTACGTGTGATTAAATTAATTTCAGTTGTGGTTGTGTTTTATATCTATCGTATGGTTTATATTTTTAATAATTTGTTGTGGTTTGGTTAATTTACGTTACTCTAGTTAGTTTTATTTATTTCATTTGTATTATTAAATTTCCACCCACTTGTATTATTAAATATCTACCCACTTGCAATTTTAATCAAAATTGTACATATTAGCTATTAAATATTTTGTGGCATTGACGTCATTTAATCACTTGACATTCTGTAGCTATTAAACATTCTGTGACAATGACCAAGGACGTTGGGCTTTAATCACTTGTACACTAAGGCATCATCTACTTGTACCTTTTAATCCACAAGTCAATACTAACCAAGACAATTATCGAACATCGACAAAACTGAGTAGGTCGTCAAAGTACCTTTGGAATTTTTTAAAGGATTATAGTTTACAAAATACGACAAGAATATGTAAAAGAGTTATAAGTTTGTTGTGGAGGAGAAAAGTATAACTAATTATCCATAATTTTGTTAAAACTCGGGGATTTAAGTGTAATAAGATGGAGGGCTAAAAAATAATTATTGTTTAAAAATACCAATGTACCCTTATTTTAGGGGTGTATTTATAAATTTAGAGGGAAGAAGTTCTTATTTTTTGGGTATCTTAAAATACCCCTCACTCATGCATTATAATATAGTATAGATATGTGTGTGTGTGTCACACCCGCTCGTAGGCAGAAGCGCAAGAAGTGAACTTTATTAGTTTTCATTGCATACGATGTAAGTAAACAATCTATATGAATAAAAAACACGATGTTCATCCATTCAACCATAAGTAAAAGATACAAGTCATGAGTTGTTCGAATTAAAATACAACACAAAGTATATTGTTTTACAAAAGAGACTTGTTCAAAATAAATGTTTTAAACAAAAAGGCTTTGCATCCTATATCTCACTCGAAGACGAGATATATGGATCAAACCCTTCAAAAGCGGATGACATCGCCAACTTGATAACCATGTTCTTCGTGATAACCATTCACAAAGATCCACTTATTTGCCTAAAATACATGTAAGTTCAAAAAGTCAACATAATGTTAGTGAATTAATGTGTTTGAGTTCGTATCAATGAATCTTCAAAACATTTGAAAGTTATTGTATCGAAAACTAGTATGTAAAAGTGTGGCAGGTAAAGCGTCTATGAAATCTTGATCCTTATTGTTTTGCAAGGACATTAATATGTGTGCCAACATAGGAAGCACTCAACCCTTGACGATTTAGTGTCGGTTAACCTCGACTGGGACACAAAAGCACTACATGCGGCTACACAGACCCATGAGTGGGGCTATCCAGTACCCAATAGATCTACCCATTTTGTTCCTTGGTCTAAATGACAATGGCGCTTAAGTTCAACCATATTTGCACATGATCTAGGTGTTTCATTCCTTAGCTTAACCATACCATCGTAACATGTATTTCCCCTCGAGAGTTGTAAAACCGAAAAGCATTTAAAAGAAAAGGGGGATATGAACTCATAGTTTTGCGTCCTTAGACACTTAGGTCTCTAATAGACCGTGTACACGTTGCTCATCATGAACATTGTTAAGTTTATGTTTGTTGTTTATTTGGAACCCTTGTTTATTATTAATACATTGGCATTTGTTTTGTATGTTTGTTATATATATACTTCATATATATATTTTTTGTATTCACGATGTGTATGAACGGGCATCGCCTTTCATGAGTCTTCATGCCTAGCACGAGTGTAAGTGGGCCTAGCCCATAACTATCTTTGTGCCTCGCACGAGTAGGATTGGGCCTAGCCCATATGCGTCTCCATGTTTCAAACAGTGTAAGTGGGCCTAGCCCATATACGTCTCTGTGTCCCGCACGGTATAAGTGGGCCTAGCCCATATGCGTCTTCGTGCCTCACACGAGTGGTTTATCGTTAGGAGTTGTATATATATTCTTAAAATATATATATATATATATATATATATATTATATACACGGGTGATGAAACTCGTTCACTCGTATATGTAAGTTTGTTTCGTTTATATATATTTGTTTCTCAAATATATATATATATATATGTATATCTTTAATAGATATATTAGTTAAAAATATTCATTTTTAACATCGTATTTACGTTGGTGTACATGTATGGTATTTCTTGTATGTGTACACTTCAACAAGTGTATTTGTGCATATTCCTATGTACTTGCGTATTGATACGTATACGTATACCATGTATATACTTTACTTGTATATTTTATTGTAGGTATTTATGTCGTATTTATACGTATATGTGTACATGTACATTTCTTGTAATTTTGCAATTTCACTAAGTGTTTTAGTGTAAGTATTTAGTACGTATGAGTATACTTATATACTTAAGTATTTCACTTAGTGATTATTTGTGTTATACTCTCTGGAATTTAGGAGTGTTGAAAATATATATTTCCAAGTGTCTAAAATATATTATTTTTAGAGTTCGTCGTCGTAGTGGTTAATATATATTTTCGTGACGAAAATGCCCAAGTGCCGTCAGTGAGATGTACACGTTGCTCGTCGTGACGATATGGCGATCGTTGTCAGTGACAATATACTTAGTTTATTACCGAACTTTCATTACGTATTTAGTGTTGGTTTAGGATATATGTATTTGTCACACCCCAACCGATGGCGGAATCATCGGGGCGCGACACTGAGCGAAACAGATTGTCCAGAAGTTTCCATAACAACAATAATTACCAATTATTTAAAGCAACACGTCCCATACCATGTCATAAAAGATAACATAATTATCACAGATAAGATCTAGTCAAATTGTTCTGTTCCGAC
The DNA here is from genome assembly GCF_002127325.2 of Helianthus annuus. Taxonomy (NCBI): domain Eukaryota; kingdom Viridiplantae; phylum Streptophyta; class Magnoliopsida; order Asterales; family Asteraceae; genus Helianthus; species Helianthus annuus. The sequence goes on along the minus strand of NC_035448.2, from coordinate 119,030,816 downwards.
AACTCAGATTTTTATTACAGACAATTGTTTATTGATCTAGGTCTTTCCTAGCCTCGATTTCACAGCAAGCTAAGAAAATAAGCATCCTAAGCACCTGTCACACACGTTAAAGTAAAAGTCAATACACATAGTGTAAAGGTGAGCATACAAGTTTAATAGATATAATAGAGTTCAAAATTGTTACGCATAACCAGCACGTACACAGTGTAAAATGAGGCATGTTAGTTATCGACATGAACCTATCGATACCAATGACTACGAGTTGACTGCCCAAGGCAGTTCGTAATACACACTCACAACTGTGAGCCATGTAACAAATTGTCCTTAACAACCCCTGAGTGAACAGGTGCTGAGTCCAAACAAATAGTACTATCGTTGCTAAGGCAGGTAGACAACATTCCATGTGTAAACATAACAAACAAGCATTCATTAAGTCACGTATAACATGCGGTAATTGGTTGGCAATTAAAGTATTGCGTAGTGTGTTTGATGTGATTTAGAATAAGTACGTATGTAACACCCAAAAGTGCGTAAAGCAAAAAGGGACCGAGTATACTCACAGCGATTGATGGATTGAAGGGAGCGCTAGAGAGTAAGGTTAGCCTGATCAGAACGATAGCATAACGATAAGCGACGCGTAAAACGATACAAGTGCATGTGGGTCGGACAGAGTTCAATCGGATGGTAGTCCGATCGAATAGCCGGTTGTTCGGGTGACAGTCCGCTCGGTTGGTCATCCGATCGGGTGACGTTTCGAGTGGATTGTTACTTCCTTTGGGAAGGATGTGTTTGTGTATGATAGCTTTTCTTTTGATGTTTTCGTTGTAGCATTTTGAAAACATAGAAGTATCTCTACCTTTCAAGTCGGTCGATCGGACGGACGTTCGATCGGACGACAACCTGATTGGTTGGATACTTTAGTGAGAACAAGTTCACAGCAGTTTATTACCCGACCGGATTGTAGTCCGATCTAGTGGCAACCTGCTGGTATTGAACATGTTGAAAATTGTTTAAGTATTGAAGTCTGAACATTAGATGGTCGAGTAGTAGTTCGTTCGGGTGGTAATCCGTTCTGTCATCACTTCGTTCAACGTTCACCCTTCAAGGTTTAGAAAATCAAAGTTGAATGTGGGGCCAAGGTGCAAGCCGGTCGGGTGACAACCCGATCGGGTGACAATCCGATCGGACGGTAGTCCGATCAGACGGCATTCCGTCCTGGTCATTCTGATCGTCTTACACTTGGTTGTTTTGATAGTTCGTCGTTTTATTGAGACGGTGTGACAACGTGCTAATCAACAGAACCCAATCTTGACCCCAGTGACCCAATTGAACAGGAATCGCCCAAGTTCAACCAGTCAACCGGTCAAGACGGTTCTTCTTGGTTAACCCGAAATCGGTGGTCTCGTGGTCAGAATCCAGATCTTTAACCAACACATCAATAAGAAGGAGTAGAAGGTTAGAACAAGCTCCGATTCCATCGGCTTTGAGTGAATTGAGTGTAAAAGAGTTGAAAGAAAGTTAAAAAACAATCTTTCAATCCTTTTCACCATGAATATGTTTAGATCTATGGAAGATCTTTGTTTATTTGTGTGGAAATCGTTCAGATCTAAGTTGTTCTTGGTGGATTGAAGTCAAAACATGAAGTTCTCAAGAACATCATGATGACATCATCCTAGAACACCTCAAATCTAGTGATTTCACGGTTAAAAGTTAAGATTCAAAAGATAGAAAGGTGTAGGAGTGCGTGTAGATCAAGAAACTACGATTAGCTTGAGATCTTACCGGAATTGTGAGAAATCGAAGAAAAATTGAGGTTGGAGCGCTGCTCAGACAGGAGAGTGCAAAGTAGTAAGTTGTGATGTTGACAGGGGTATTTATAGGCTTACCAAAAGTGGAAAGGGCTGGCCGATCGAGTGGCAGCCCGGTCGAATGGCTGGTCGATCGAGTGGTAGCTCGATCGAACGGCTGGTCGATCGGCTGGTCACTTGGTTGGTTAGCCACTTGATTTGAGTGTTCGGAGCGACGAGTTTTGCCGTTTCGATTGCGATTGCGAGCGTTGCGATGCGATAGAGTTTCCTATTTGTTAATGCATGGAATGTCTGTTGACTATGTCTGCATGAAGTCTTAGGTCAAGATTGGTCAACATAGGGTTTGAAAAGTCAAAAACATGTTTTATGTTGTAGTTTCGCTTCAGTGAACATGTTTGTTAAAGGTTTCGCTTCATTGTCAAATAGGTTTCGCTTATAACGTATTGCAAAGGTTTCTCTTAAAAGGCATGTCTTTCAAGCGGAACTACATAGGCTATATATAGGGTTGAAGCGAAACATTAGGTGTGGTTGTTGAACACTGAAGCGGAACTGTTGAGAGCATTTGGTACTAAAACTCTGTCAAAACTGATTCAAATTGCATTAAAAGAGAAGGAATTGAAAAGGAAAAGCTGTGTTACTTCACATATATTGATTCCGCCTTTATACGTGAAGATGAACTATCTTAACTGACTGTTTAGGGTCGGTACACGGTCCAACAAGTGGTATCAGAGCTCAGGACGAGGATTTCATACTACTACAGCTTGAATCTGCAGAAATCTCTCATTTCTACTCACTTTCTTTCATACTTTTTCAGTTTGAAGTGGTTCCTACGGTTGAAATGGCCTGAATTTTGACTACATTGTGTATTAAACAGTATTAACAAATCCTAGAAAGTCTCAGGTTAAAATTCAGACTAAAACATGGTAAAAATTGGTTAGAACTAGGTTCCGCTTGAAAAGACCTAGTTTCGCTTGTAAGACCTAGATCCGCTTGAAGGTTCCGCTTGAAATACTGCTTTCGCTTGTATGTTCCACTTGTATGACATAGTTTCGCTTGAAACTATCAGTTCGTTCCGCTTATTTGGACGTTTCGCTTAATTGGTTTCGCTTGAAGGATCAATTAGTTTTGCTTGTAGTGACAGTTTGATAGTTTCGCTTGTACAAACACTAGTGGTTTCGCTTATTGTGACAACTTGATTAGATCCTCTTATCTGTCACTTGTTGCTTTCGCTTATCTGTCATTTCTGCTTTTGCTTATTTGTCACAAACATTTATTGTTTCGCTTGTTTGTTAGTTTTCAAAACTTGAAAATTTTTCTAAGTGTTGATTGATTTTGCAGGTACGTTCACAATGGATGATATTTTCTTGAACCCATTCAGCGACATGTATGCTTTCACGGGAAATTCCGGAAACAATGATACTTCATCAAGCAAAGAAAATGAGAATCCGCCGAAAGAGAAGAAAAAGGAAGCTTGGGAATCGGAGAGTGCCTTCGGAACATTCAATAGACCCCCAAAGCTTATGGCTATCGAGGAGTACAGTCGGTGGTCTAGGAAGTTTGAAGATTGGATGATGGCATTCGCATTTCCCAGCTGGAAAAGTTTGAAGAACGGTTATGCAAATGGAAACAAAAATGGTGAAGCGTTAAGATCAGCTGAAGAGATTGATGGTTTTGTAGCAGAACAGAAGTGTGTAGCTTTGTTGTTCCAGTCTGTTCGAGAAGACATCATTGCGTTGACCGATTATTCAAATGCAAAAGATCTGTGGCAAAAGCTAGAAAAGAAATGTCTAGGAAGTACTGAAATTGTAAAAAGTAAAAAGAAACTTCTTAGGAAAGAGTTTGATATGTTTGGTTGTCTCAAGAACGAGTCAGTTTGTAAAATGATAGAAAGGTTCGGTCATCTGAAGCTGGAATTAGCAAGACATGAGATCAAGTATTCTGATGAAGAACTTGTTGACAAACTGTTCGATTCATTACCAGATGAGGTGGATTGGAGATACTATGCGCTTATGCTGAAAAACACTATTGAGCCTGAAAAGTTGACTCCAGATTTGGTGATTGAGAGACTTGAAAGTCACGAGTTAGAGCTGAAGAAGACGTACAAAGTCAATCACTCATCTTACCAGCAAAATTTGGATCTTTATTATCCGAAAAGCATGATGCCAAAAGCAACTTCTCCAAAAACTGCATTTTCTGCTGAAAAAGTCTCGACAACAAGTAAAGAAAGTCAAAGCAGTGGAAGTCATAGTGGTTATCACAGTGGATCTTCATCTTCTGCAAATCATTCTGATGCAAAATTTTCATGCAATATCGCAATAGATTTGAAGAATGCTCAGAATTTTGACGAGGAGTCGGCTAAGCAACAAATGGTCTTCTTGGCGTCTGTGTTGGAATCATATGAACGGTTGGTGGCTGGCAAGATCGGGAATACAAATCTGACGAAGAAAGATTATGACCAAATAGATCCTGAAGAAATGGAGCTGATTGATATTCGGTGGGTGATGGCCAGTGCTGTTCGTAGAGCACAGCGTTTTATGGAAATTACCGGCAGGAAGACGATTGGTGGTCCATCTACCAAGCTGGGGTTCGATAAATCCAAAGTGACGTGTTTTAAGTGTAAACAAAAGGGTCACTTTAAGCGAGAATGCAGAAACACCTATGCTGATGAGTCGGAGAATCCTTTTAGGGACGATTACTACAAGAAGGCAATATACCATCAGAATAAATCTGAGCCGCCGAGATTGAAACAGGGTGAAGATAGCAGAGAAAAATCTAGAGCTCTAGCGGTGATTTATGATGATGAGGGGTATGATTGGAGTAAAGATGTTTTACCGGAAGAAGATGCGGTTGGTTACGCATTTATGGCGACAAACGATGAACCTATTCCGTGGAAAGATGATCGTACTGAAGAGAAGAAGTATTGCTATCGGAAAATGATTGCTGAAAACAGAATCATCAGAATTTCTCGCATCTATCTGGAAGCTAGAAGAGCGAGAAGATGGGATCCGGACAGGGAGTGTTATCTGGATGAATATGGGAACATTGCAATCGATGACAAAACGCTCGATCTGGAAGCCATCATTAAGGAGATAAAAGAAGATGATGAATATTGGCAGCACAAATGGTGGGGAACTCCGACCGAGAAAATGAAAGACGAAGAGAAAGAAAAAGAGAGAAAGGAGAAAGAAGAGAAAGAGAAGAAAGATAAAGAAGAGATCGAGAAAGCAAAGATGGTTGATATCGGCATTATTGATACAACGCAGGAGTTGACGACAGAGAACCTGGGAAAAATGGCTGACAAAGTGCTAGCTGCTAAAGCACTTGAGGTAGACTCTAACTCCGTGTCTGAGTCAAAAGGCCAGGTCAGTCCAAATTCATCAATAAATGCATCAGGTAAAAAGATCGAAGGAAATGCTGATTGCAAAAATTGCCTCAAAGAGTTCAAATTTTGTAACACTGTCACGTATCTCAACGGTGAGAAAGTTAAAGATCTGACAGCGAAAGTCAGAAGTGTTGAGAATCAGATTCTTGCGCGTGACAAAACAGTTAAAGCTTCAACTGAACGGATTAAAGAATTAACTGCTCAAATTGAACATGAAAAAGTTAAACAAGAAAATGAAAAGTTAATTCTTGAAAACCGTCAGGTTTCTGAAAAGTTTGAAAAACTCAAAAGCATAGTAAAAGATAGTGAAGCATAGTAAAAGATAGTGATGATCGAAATGGTAAAACTTTTAAAGAAAACGAACATTTAAAAGCTGTGCTGAGAGTAAAAGAAGAATTAATTAACAAACAACTAGATGAAATCGCTAAGTTGAAACTTAAATTTCAAGAGGCTGAAATTGAAAACGAGCGAATCCAGTTGAAGCTTAACAGTTATAGCTCCGCAAGCTTTGTTTTGCAACATATTGTTCCAAAACCCATTGGCAAAAACAAAGCAGGCGAAGACGTGTATTCTGATGGAACCGGGGTGGGTTTTCACAAAGTTCTACCGTCGATTTTGGATAACTACACGAAAAAGCAATCTGTTTTGGTTGAACTTGAGGAAGAAAGTGAAGTTAAACTTCCAGAGAACATTGATGTCACGTTCACATCTTCCAATGACGATAGTGTCCAAAATGATATTGTAAAAGGTGTTGTTGAAAATGTGCTTAAAACGGATAGTGACACTACTGAGGAAGATGGGTGTTTTTTTGGACAAATACATTCCGAAACAAAAGTCCAAGAACAATTTAAATGATGAACCTGATCTTGTCATATACAAGATGTTGGGATCGGATAAGTTGTTTTCGGATTCAGAGTTTCCGATTGAGAATGTAAACATGAACAAATTGACAAATGTTTTCAAACTGGTCGAAGTTGAATTGTCAGAAGTGAACAAATTGAGTCAAACGAAGAGTAAAATGAGGTTTGAGAAAGAAAAGGTTTACAACAAGAAATCTGTTAATCCACCACTTGTTTATAATAACAACAGAAACAACTGGTCGGGTAGTTATCAGTGGGGTAAATCGTATCAGAAATAGAATGTTCAAAACAAGAGGTTTGTTGAGAAGAAAAAGTTTGTGAACAATTCGAGTTCATTTGCTAATGAAGAAAAAGAATTTTTTTCAAAATCTAACAAAGAGTTCTTTGAGAAAAGAGCTTCTCAGTCTCAGTCTGAAGGCACAAGTCGAGTAGCTGATACTCGAACTTGCTTTAGATGTAATCAAGTTGGTCACATTGCACGAAAGTGTACCAGTGTGAAGCCTAAGACTGAAACTGTGAAGACTTCACAGAAGAAAGTTGATGTAAAGGGTAAAACATCAATCTTTGTTGAGAAAAAGAGTGAAAAATGAACCCGTAAAGAAGTTGGTAACTCAAAATGACAAATTTTACAAAAGGGTTGCATTATCTCAACAAGTTTGGAAACCAAAAGTTGAGAAGAAAATTTCAACTTCTGAAGTGAAAAAGGCTGAAGAATCAATTACGGTTGATTATGATGCAAATTTTCCATCTCTCAAGGCTGAAAATTTCAAAATTCAAATTGCGAGAGTCAAGGTTACACCTAAGGCTGATGAGGTTTGGGTGGACTCGATGTTTGACTAAGTAGTTTGAATTGCCGGAGCTTCCTGGATAGCGAAGCATGAATCGGCATCTTTCTTGAAGTTGTTGAAGTGATGATTTGTTATGTGCAGGATCTTCCAAAACTTGTATCCAGATGGATCATGGATAGTGGAGCATCAAGACATATGACAGGGAAGACCGCGTTACTGTATGATGTGAGAAACATTAACGGTGGTTACGTAGGTTTTGCGGGTAATCAAGGAGGAAAGATTATTGGTGAAGGAACGTTATCCAAAGGAATCGTAACGTTTGAGAGAGTTAACTACATCGCTGAGCTGGAGAACAACCTGCTGAGTATCTCCCAGATCTGTGACAGGATGTATACTACTCATTTCACTGACAAAGAATGTTTGATCTTGAAACCGGGATTTGTGATACCTGAGGAATGGATCATCATGAGGGCACCAAGAGTCAATGATCTGTACGTGTTGGACATGAGCGTAGCTACTACAACCACGGCTCAGGCTCATTGTTTTGTGTCCAGAGCAACTGAGGAAGAATCAAGGTTATGGCATCGAAAGATGGGGCATATTCACCTAAGGAAGATGAATCATTTGGTGCATAATGATTTGGTGACAGGAGTTCATGTCAAAGGTTTTCATCTGGAAGGGGAGTGCATAAGCTGTGTCAAAGGCAAACAGAAGAAAAAGTCACACCCTACAAAGCAAGTCAATTCAGTTTCAAGACCTTTGGAAAGACTTCACATGGATTTGTTTGGTCCGGTGAATGTCAAAAGTATAACAGGAGATTATTACTGTTTGGTCGTAACTGATGATTATTCCAGATTTTCGTGGGTTTCATTTTTGAAATCGAAAGACAAAACGTTTGACAGTTTGATGGCGTTGTTTAAGAAAATTGAGAATCTGTACCAGAGGCCTATCAGTAGAATTAGAAGTAATAATGGTACTGAATTAAAAAACAGTAAGATGGAAGAATTTTGTGATGAATGAGGTATACTGCATGAGTTTAGTGCTCCGTACACTCCGCAGCAAAATGGAGTTGCAGAACGCAAAAACCGGACGCTAATCGAGACAGCCAGAACGATGCTCGCACATTCTAAGTTACCAATTAATTTCTGGGCTGAAGCTGTTTCTGCTGCATGCTATACTCTAAACAGGGTTCTTACTGTCAAGAAGTTCAACAAGACGTGTTTTGAGCTAATCAATAACCGCAAACCGAATTTGAAGTATCTAGAACCGTTCGGGTCACCCTGTACAGTTATGGAACCTCATGGAAAGTTTGGTCCGAAGAGCATCGAGGGAATATTTGTTGGTTATTCCAATCCAATGCGACGTGTCTTCGTTCCAAGTGAGAAACGGGTTATTGAAGCAGCAAATGTTGAATGTCAAGGTTACACCATGCCGCCACAAAGTCCTGGAGATTCATGGAAATATCATTATGATAAACTTTGGGATTCGTTTGACATGAGAGAAGAATCAGAGGAAGATGAAGATTTCTTTAATGAGCTGGATATTTTGCGAGAGTATGAGTCGCAGCTCAGGTTCCCAGTGGAGTATTCTGGAAGACTTTGGGAAACTTCAAACGATGATGAAGCAGGTCCTAGTAATGCTGGTGAACATGATGATGAAGTTGCTCCTGGTAATCAGTCGGAGATGAATGATAAACAAGATGCTGAAAACATGCCAGTTTTTGATCATGGTGATTCAGACTCTGAGGGGGAGCAGATCCAGTTATCAAGTCAAACAAACCAAGTTGGTGAACAAGATGCAGAACAAAATGTTACTAATCTGGAGGGAAATGTTGATGTTCCAAGCGAAGTGATGCCGCGAACTCTTTCTTATCATCCAGAGGAGTTGATCATCGGAGAACTGCATTCGGGTGTTTGTACAAGACGTCAAATAGACCAGGGCTTAACATGTTTTTATTCTACAGTAGCACCTTTACAAACTAAATTTTCATTAAGTTGTTTTATCTCGCAGGTTGAACCGAGAACTTATAAAGAGGCGCTTACTGAAGACTCTTGGGTCATAGCAATGCAAGAAGAGTTATGTCAGTTTGAAAAGTTGGGAGTGTGGAAGTTAGTGGATTTGCCGGATGGTCAAAGGAAAATCAATACGAAATAGGTATTCAAGTGTAAGAGAGACGACAGAGGAGTGGTTGTAAGGAACAAAGCTCGACTCGTTGTTCAGGGCTTTAGTCAACAAGAGGGGATTGATTTTACAGAAGTCTATGCTCCTGTGGCACGACTAGAGGCTATCAGAATTTTCCTAGCATTTGCGTCTTGGAGGAATTTCAAAGTGTATCAGTTGGATGTTAAATCGGCGTTTCTTTATGGGAAGGTCAAAGAGAAGGTTTATGTCGGTCAGCCGCCGGGCTTTACTGACCCAATCCACAAAAACAAAGTTTATTTGCTGGACAAAGCGTTGTATGGTCTACATCAGGCACCGAGAGCCTGGTACAAGACTTTGTCTCAACACCTACTCGCTAACAAGTTCATACGTGGAAAAGTGGATGCCACTCTCTTCACTAAAGAGGTCGACGGACATCTTCTGATCGTTCAGATTTATGTAGACGATATAATTTTTGGGTCAACGAATGAGAAATTGTGCAAAGATTTCGAACAGGTGATGAAGCAAAAATTCGAAATGTCATCAATGGGGGAGATGAAATTCTTTCTGGGTCTACAAGTTGAACAACTTCCTGAGGGAATTTTCATTCACTAGACGAAGTATGTTCATGATATTCTTGACAAATGTGGAATGTCAAGTTCTACTCCAGCTGCTACCCCACTTACGACTAATCATGGGATTCACCCAGATCTCACTGGAGACAGGGCTGATGAAACGTTCTACCGTTCCATGATAGGTTCTTTGATGTATCTAACTGCTTCACGTCCTGATATCTTGTACCCAACGTGCCTCGCAGCAAGATATCAATCTAACCCGAGAGCTTCGCACATGATCATTGTCAAGAGGATATTACGTTACTTGAAAGGAACACCCACATTGGGGTTGTGGTATCCTAGAAAAGGCGATTTTATGCTCGAAGGGTATTCCGATTCAGATTTCGGAAGCTGCAAAGTAAACACGAAATCAACAACTGCAGGATGCCAGTTCTTTGGACCTAGGTTGGTTACCTAGCAGTGTAAGAAACAAACGTCTGTGGCGCTATCTACATGTGAAGCGGAGTATGTTTCTGCTAGCAGTTGCTGCTCTCAGATCCTGTGGATACAGCAACAGATGCGCAACTACGGTTTGCATTTTGTTAACACACCTCTGTTTGTTGATAATGAGGCCGCAATAAATATAACTAAAAATCCAGTACATCACGCTAAAACTAAACATATAGCGATTCGTCATCACTTTATTCGCGATTGCTTCGAGAAAAAGCTGATACGAATTGAGAAAATCCACACTGACGAACAAAAAGCTGATTTGCATACCAAAGCTTTTGATAAAAATCGGTTTCAATATTTTTTAAAACTTAATGGTATGAAATTGCTTTCGGTGTCGGATGGAATTGTGAGCGTTGATGAGAGTACTGTTGCGGATGATGACGAGAAACAATCTGCGATGGTTTGTCGATTTTTTACGTGTTTTGGTATTTAGGGGGAGTATAGTTAGTTGTAAATAGTTATATTTTTGAAAAATACAAAAACAGTAAAAAATGCAAAAATACAAAAACATGATAAAATTGAAAAAGAGCTTGTGTATATAGGGAAAATGATAGTACATCGGCTAGACAATTACAGTATGCTAAAGAATTGTAAAGATAAAATGAGTTAAACAATCTCACTAATGATGTGTCGATAGTTTTCACACATTTAGTAGATTTATTCGGGATATAAACCTAAAATTTCAAATTTGTGAAATTCGTGGGGAACACTACTTGGATATATAGGTAACCCCTGAAATCTCGTTTGAAAGGTCTCATATTCTGATATACTAGGTTTTTATACTCAATGATGTATGGGGTATTATTCCGGGACTTCTGCTGAACGGTAGTTGTGACCTAGTCCTTGGATAATACTTTCACCAAAATGCTTGAAACATAGCATAAACCCTCAGCATGCAGATGAAACAATAAAATTGATAGTCGCTGCTGTTGTAAGCTAAAAGATCCTCTAAAGGGGACATACTAAAAAGTCGAAGCTGATATCTCTCTGCGTATACGGAAGTATCGACCTGAGATCCCTCGGCCCTCGCATACCTAATTTATGTACAGATATCATTATAGTATACTTACCTGTAAGACTGAATAGTGGGATTCTGGATACGGGAGTATATTCAAGAGGTGGGACACATGAATTGAGCTAAGTTCATAAACACATAAAACGTATCCTGAATAGATTGAAATCTGTGTGAGAATTTAAGATGGATCAGTATATCGACAATCGAGGTGAATTGTTTAAGTCTGAGCATGTAATTAAGCTTAACGGTACTAGTAATTTGTCTGAAAAGCTGATATGATTCCCTGACACGCTCGTCAAAAATAAGTTTGTATATAGTTAAATTTCTTTACATTCTGCAATTTAAGTTTTCTGTTATTTCATTTCTTAGTTTTAGATCGCATTATAAAATCCAAAAAGATTTTACAATTCTGCTTTAGTTTAGACAAACCAGAGTGGAAAGTTGATTGTCTGATTCTCGAGATTTGAAGCAGATGCAGGAGATTCTGAGCTGAAGAATGAGGAGAGCTTACTTTGTTGAGGTTTAAAATGTTTTCAAAGATAAAACAAGTTCATTAAGTTGATGCTTGTTACATTGTTTTTAGAAAATATGAAAATGTTTTTATAAAATCAGTTTGATTCGTCAAATTATCAACCAGGGTCATTAAGTTGAACTTGGTAGATTAATTGAGTATCAGGGTCATTAATTTGGACCTATATACTTGAGTGGATTTCTAAAAACTGATTGAGTTTGAGATTTATGGTTGAAAAGATAGAATTGTAATGTTATTGGTTGAGTAACAGGTTTGGACTTCATTATTCCCAACGGAAGCTAAATGTCAAAGTTTGAACCAGAAACCTCAGATTCTAGCATATCGAGAGGGGGAGTCTGTGAAAGGGGGAGTCTGGATCAATAGCTAAAGGGAAGTCTGAAGATGGAGTCAGATTGTGATTTAAAACTTGTGAAGATTGAATGATGTGAAGACAGAGTTGGTGAAAAGACCAAGACCGAAGACTCAGAAGCTGAAGACTGCTGAAGACTACGTCAACATCCAAGGGGGAGTCTGTTAATGCATGGAATGTCTGTTGACTACGTCTGCATGAAGTCTTAGGTCAAGATTGGTCAACATAGGGTTTGAAAAGTCAAAAACATGTTTTATGTTGTAGTTTCGCTTCAGTGAACATGTTTGTTAAAGGTTTCGCTTCATTGTCAAATAGGTTTCGCTTATAACGTATTGCAAAGGTTTCGCTTGAAAGGCATGTCTTTCAAGCGGAACTACATAGGCTATATATAGGGTTGAAGCGAAACATTAGGTGTGGTTTTTGAACACTGAAGCAGAACTGTTGAGAGCATTTGGTACTAAAACTCTGTCAAAACTGATTCAAATTGCATTAAAAGAGAAGGAATTGAAAAGGAAAAGTTGTGTTACTTCACATATATTGATTCCGCCTTTATACGTGAAGATGAACTATCTCAACTGACTGTTTAGGGTCGGTACACGGTCCAACACTATTCAAATTACTTTTAATCCCAACTACTATATCAACATACAATCATCCTTAATTGACTTGCGTTTAGCGTCTGCGATTCGATTGCGATTGAGTTTCGATTGCGTTTCGATTAATCACCACAACATAAACATAAGTAAACATGCACAAGTAACACATAAGGCACACACACACATAAAACAATATCCAGAACACGTAATTCGAGTTGCGAGTGCGATTGTGATAAGCGATAAGTGATCAAATATGCGATAAATATCGAATAAACCTCGATTATTAATAAGTACTCCAAATAATACAACTAACGTTAAGCATAAAATTGACTATCTACAAGTCAAAGAAGTCAAAACAGGAATTGAGCAAGGAGTGACAGATCGCAATTAGCAGTCTTGTCTCCCTTTGACTAAAATCTTGACTTTGACTTTCAAAACACGGGGTGTTACAGCCTCCCCCTCTTAAGGGAATTTCGTCCTGAAATTAGGCTTCAGCCGTAACAAACAACTGCGGGTACTTCGCCTTCATGTCGCTTTCTAGTTCCCCAGTGAACTCTGCGCCTCGTTTGCCTTCCCATCGGACTTTCACAATAGGAATACGCGAGCATCTGAGCTGCTTGGTTTGGCGATCCATGATCTCGACAGGCTTCTCCACGAAGTGTAGTGTTTCGTTTATTTGAAGATCATTAAGGGGTACAATTAAATCATGCTCAGCCAGGCACTTCCAAAGGTTTGAAACATGAAAGGTCGGGTGGACGTTACTAAGTTCCTCCGGTAGTTCGAGTCTGTAGGCGACTTTTCCGATCCTTTCTAGAATCTTAAAAGGCCCAACATATCGAGGCGCTAGTTTCCCTTTCTTGCTGAATCTGACCACACCCTTCCATGGTGATACCTTTAGGAGTACGAAGTCACCAACGTCAAATTCAAGGGGCTTGCGTCGTCTATCGGCGTAACTTTTCTAACGACTCCGAGCTTTTAGTAGATTGTCTTGAATTTGGAGGACTTTGTCAGTCGTTTCTTGCAATAGGGACTGGTTAATTGCGAGTGCCCGATCTCGTGCCATACAATAGGCGATCGACATCTTCTTCCGTATAAAGCCTCAAACGGTGCCATTTGAATGCTGGAATGATAACTATTATTATACGAGAATTCGATTAATGGCAGGTAAGCATCCCAATTACCACCGAAATCTATGACACACGAACGGAGCATGTCTTCAAGGGTTCGAATCGTTCTCTAAGTCTGACCGTCGGTTTGAGGGTGGAATGCGGTACTTAGATGAAGCGTAGTACCTAGAGCCGCTTGAAACGTTTCCCACAGTCGCGAGGTAAATCGAGCATCACGATCAGAGATGATGTCGCGAGGCATCCCATGTCGACAAATGATCTCATCGGTGTAGATTCGGGCTAATTGTTCTACCTTGTAGTCTTCCTGTATTGGCAGAAAATGAGCAGATTTGGTCAAGCGGTCAACGACAACCCAGATGCTGTCGTGACTTGATGGCGTGCGCGGGATCAAGTGTCGCCATAATCTTTAACGCAAAAACAACTGTGCCTAGCTCGAGGTCATGGGTTGTATAGTTCTTCTCGTGGTTCTTGAGCTGACGAGATGCGTAGGCGATAACCTTGTCTCGTTGCATAAGGACACAACCAAGACCAAGGTTCGAGGCAACGCAATAGACAATAAAGTCGTCGTTTCCGTCGGGTAAAGTGAGAATAGGAGCATTGCAGAGCATATGCTTGAGGGTTTGGAAAGCAGACTCTTGTTCAGTTCCCCAAACAAAAGGCTTGTCTTTATGCGTGGGAGCGGTAAGCGGCACAGCGATTTCAGAGAACCCTTCGATAAATCGACGATAATAGCCCGCTAGTCCGAGAAAAGAACGGACTTCAGACGGGTTCTTAGGCGTAACCCAACTCTTAATTGCTTCAATCTTCGCGGGATCGACATGAATACCTTGACTATTGACAATGCTCGAGAACCAAACGTAGATGTTGCGCGTGTTCGGCTTTCGACTTAGAATAGATCAGGATATCATCGATGAACACGATGACGAAGCGGTCAAGAAATGGTTTACACACCCGATTCATCAGATCCATGAAAACCGCAGGTGCGTTGGTTAAACCAAAAGGCATAACAACGAACTCATAGTGGCCGTATCGAGTGCGAAAAGCGGTTTTGGGTATATCCTCCTCTTGAATGCGTAGTTGGTGATAGCCTGAGCATAGATCGATCTTCGAGAAACACGTAGCACCTTGTAGCTAATCAAACAAATCATCAATGCGAGGTAGGGGATAGCGATTCTTGATTGTCAGCTTGTTCAACTCCCGATATTCGATGCACATCCTGAACGACCCATCCTTCTTTTTGACGAAAAGGACTGGTGCGCCCCATGGAGAGGTGCTCGGGCGAATGAAGCCTTTATCAAGCAATTCCTGGAGCTGACTCGAGAGTTCACGCATTTCGGACGGAGCGAGTCGATAAGGAGCTCTAGCAATAGGGTTTGCTCCAGGAATGAGGTCGATACGAAAGTCGATATCACGACTAGATGGGAGACCTGGAAGATCATCAGGAAACACATTCAGAAATTCACACACAACGGGGACATCGATTACACCCGGACTCCCTTTCTTTTCCTTCTCCGCTACTACAATGTTAGTCAAGAAATCTCTGTATTCCTTGCGGAGATACTTGCTAGCTTGGGTACCCGACATAAGCTTAAGACCTTTCGAGGGAGTTTCACCATAAACAAACAATATATCACCATTAGCGAGGGCGAAGCGAATCATCTTATCAAAGCATACAACTTCAGCATGGTTTTCACGAAGAAAGTCCATGCCTACTATGATGTCAAAACTTCCGAGCTGCATCGGAATGAGATCAATCGGAAAGATGTAATTGTTGAGTTCAAGAGTACAATCACGAAGAACAGAATTGATGGCGACAGTTCTTCCGGTGGCGACTTCGACATCGAACGTCGAGGGGAGATGGGAGCGCTTACGATTAAGGAGCTTCTCGAATTCAAACGACACAAAACAGTTATCGGCTCCAGTATCAAACAAACACGAAGCATAAATACCGTTTACAAGAAACGTACCATTAACCAGATTGTTGTCGGCTTGTGCTTGGTGCGCGTTGATGTTGAACGTTCTGGCACGGGCGGCTTGTTGCTGTTGCTGGGGCTCTTGTTTCACAACCCTGTTCGGGCACATATTCGCGAAGTGGTTGCGATCACCACACGTGAAGCAGACTCTGGCGTTGACCGCGGGTGCCTGAGCCGCTTGTTGGCCTTGAGGGGCTGGGAGCAGAGCTTGATGAGCAGTGGCTTGAGCTGGTGCTTGGCGAGGACCAGTACGGCAGTTAGCAGTGAAGTGGCGGTACATGTTGCAATGCATGCAAAAACGGCAGGCGATACCCACCGGGTGATGATAAGTACATGTTGGGCAGGCAGGGTGAGGACCTGTGTATGCACGCTTAGCAGGCAGTGCATAGGTAACTGGTGCTGGTGCTGATTAGTGCTGGGGTTGCTTCTTCCTCTTGCGGCGAGAGGACATCGATGACTGCGATGCGGTGGCGTCAGCGGTTGGTGCGGTGGTAGCTTGGTGCAGGTTCTTTGAAGCTTTATCCCAAAAACCAGCTTTTACTCGCTTGTCATTGATTTCAGCAGCAAGCAAGTAAGTTTCTTCGATTGTTGCTGGCTTTGAAGCTTGCACAAAATCTGCAACACAATCCGGCAGAGCGCGGATGTACTTCTTGATTGTTATGTCGGTAGTCTTCACCTGGTTGGGACAGATAATGCTGAGTTGCTTGAAGCGAGCAGTCAGGGCAGCGTTGTCACCATCTTTCTGCTTGATGTGCCAGAATTCATCCTCTAGGTTTTGGCGCTCCTGGGGAGGGCAGAACTCTTCGAGCATAAAGTTCTTCAACTCATCCCATGACAGACCATAGGCTGCATCATTTCCGCGCTTGTTCCTCTCGGCAGTCCACCAGTCTAGTGTGCGGGACTGGAAAACGCCGGTAGCATTCAGAGTGCGGAGATTGTCAGGACATCCACTCTGACGCAAAGTGACTTTGATCGAATCGAACCATTGAAACAAAGTCGTAGGGCCTTCTTCGCCGGTGAACTCTTTCGGTTCGCATGCCTTAAACTGTTTGAAGCTAAACCCAGATTTTGGCGAGTCTGTCCTTGACTCTTCAGACGACTTTCTCATGTTTTTGTACAGTTCACTGACGACTTGAGGGACAACCTTTGCCATTTGCTTAGCAACCATAGCGGCAAGGCGTTTGTCTGCTAGCTTTCGGCGTGCATCTCGGGTAGCGTGTGATCCAGATGACGACATTGTCTGCAACAGACATCGCCACAGGACTCAACACAACATAATCGAATCTCACCTCACACGTCTAATACTACTAAAGCTCAGGAATGCGCAAAATCACGCAACCACATAGGCACATAATCACAGATTCACATAAGCACAGAAGCACATAAGCACGTAAGGCACAGAAACACAGAAGCACATACGCATGTAATCACAAGATGCGTATAGAGACACGTAGAGCATTCTGACTGCCTCAGAATACAGGATCCTATCATTTAAAGTTCGCGAGCATTCAAGATTAGCGATCGCGATTAACATAGCGAGTAGCATAGTGTAGGCGAATATCATAACAAACTATATGGCGTAAGGTCGTTCCAGAATGGTAGCGATTTGTCAGCGTTTTGAGGTAGAAGTGCAGTGCGAGTCGTGTGTGTCGATCAAGCGAAAGCGAGAAGCGAATAAATTAAAAATCAAAACACATAAACAGATATGTCACATAAAACACATAAAATCTACATAAAATCGACAAATATCAGAGTCGGCAATAGCGAGCTCAGAATCAAAACACATAAGAAAATCGAGAAATAGATTGTCTGAGGCTATTAGACATCGACTAACCAAAGTGATTCGACTATTCACAAGGACTTTTCGTACACACTTTGGCCTTCGAGACTTTGCTCACGCCTCGAATCTGGGCAATCGGCACGCATCCTTCTAGTCATATCGTGACTTCAAGTCGTTGGAGTCCGTCGAGACTCTGGTGAGAGCTTTGTAAAATCAAAAATAGAGATCGGAACAGGTCGTCAAGGTTCGGGTTTCACCCCTGACTTAACAACTTCGTTCCTGTTTTGATAAAATGGAAGAGAATTATGCGCCAAAGTATGGATTTCACTCCTAATTCAACGCAATTTCTCGTGTATATAGATAAAAATGCGGATTGAACAAGCAACTTAGTCGAGAGTTTGCGGTTTTCACGCCTAATCTCGACCTGATCACTAGTTCATTTTTGAAATTTGAGTGCAGTGATAGTGTAGCGTAAGCGAGAATAGCGAGAATAGCAATCTAGCTCGTACGATACCCCTAAGGGTACGCACAAGTCGGTATGTTGGTACCTAACTATAGACTAGGTCGTTTTCTAAGACATCGACCCGGACTAGGTCGAGTCTTGCCTAATTCCCTATAGTTATGGCCCTGATACCAATCTGTCACACCCCAACCGATGGCGGAATCATCGGGGCGCGGCACTGAGCGAAACAGATTGTCCAGAAGTTTCCATATCAACTATAATTACCAATTTTTTAAAGCAACACGTCCCATACCATGTCATAAAAGATAACACAATTATTACAGACAAGATCTAGTCAAATTGTTCTGTTCCGACAACTTAGATTTTATTACAGACAATTGTTTATTGATCTAGGTCTTTCTAGCCTCGATTTCACAGCAAGCTAAGCAAATAAGCATCCTAAGCACCTGTCACATACGTTAAAGTAAAAGTCAATACACATAGTGTAAATGTGAGCATACAAGTTTAATAGATATAATAGAGTTCAAATTTTTTACGTAAAACCAGCACGTACACAGTGTAAAATGAGGCATGTTAGTTATCGACATGAACCTATCGATACCAATGACTGTGAGTTGACTGCTCAAGGCAGTTCGTAATACACACTCACCACTGTGAGCCATGTAACAAATTGTCCTTAACAACACCTGAGTGAACAGGTGCTGAGTAAAAACAAATAGTACTATCATTGCTAAGGCAGGTAGACAACATTCCATGTGTAAACATAACAAACAAGCATTCATTAAGTCACGTATAACATGCGGTAATTGGTTAGCGATTAAAGTATTTCGTAGTGTGTTTGATGTGATTTAGAATAAGTACGTATGTAACACCCAAAAGTGCGTAAAGCAAAAAGGGACCGAGTATACTCACAGCGATTGATGGATTGAAGGGAGCGCTAGAGAGTAAGGTTAGCCTGATCAGAATGATAGCATAACGAGAAGCGACGCGTAAAACGATACAAGTGCAAGTAGGTCGGACAGTAGTTCGATCAGATGGTAGTCCGATCAGATAGCCGGTCGTTCGGGTGACAGTCCGCTCGGATGGTCATCCGATCGGGTGACCTTTCGAGTGGATTGTTACTTCCTTTGGGAAGGATGTGTTTGTGTATGATGGCTAGTCTTTTAAAGTTTTCGTTGTAGCATTTTGAAAACATAGAAGTATCTCTACCTTTCAAGTCGGTCGATCGGATGGACGTTCTATCAGACGACAACCCGATTGGTTGGACACTTTAGTGAGAACAAGTTCACAGCAGTTTGTTACCCGATCGGATTGTAGTCCAATCGGGTGGCAACCTGCTGGTATTGAACATGTTGAAAATTGTTTAAGCATTGAAATCTGAACATTACATGGTCGAGTGGTAGTTCGTTCGGGTGGTAATCCGATCGGTCATCACTTCATTCAACATTCACCCTTCAAGGTTTGGTAAATCAAAGTTGAATGTGGGGCCAAGGTGCAAGCCGGTCGGGTGACAATCCGATCGGACGGTAGTCCGATCGGACGGCATTCCGTCCTGGTCATTCTGGTCGTCTTACACTTGGTTGTTTTGATAGTTCGTCATTTTATTGAGACGGTGTGACAACGTGCTAATCAACAGAACTCAATGTTGACCCCAGTGACCCGATTGAACAGGAATCACCCAAGTTCAGCTAGTCAACCGGTTCAAGACGGTTGTTCTTGGTTAACCCGAAATCGGTGGTCTCGTGGACAGAATCCAGATCTTGAACCAACACATCAACAAGAAGGAGTAGAAGGTTAGAACAAACCCCGATTCCATCGATTTTGAGTGCATTGAGTGTAAAAGAGTTGAAAGAAAGTAAGAAAACCATCTTTCAATCCTTTTCACCATGAATATGTTTAGATCTATGGAAGATCTTTGTTTATTTGTGTGGAAATCGTTCAGATCTATGTTGTTCTTGGTTGATTGAAGTCAAAACATGAAGTTCTCAAGAACACCATGAAGACATCATTCTAGAACACCACAAATCTAGTGATTTCACGGTTAAAAGTTAAGATTCAAAAGATAGAAAGGTGTAGGAGTGCGTGTAGATCAAGAAAGTACAAGATATAGGTTGAGATCTTACTGGAATTGCGAGAAATCAAAGAAAAAGTGAGGTTGGAGCGCTGGTCGGACAGGAGAGTGCAAAAGTAGTAAGTTGTGATGTTGACAGGGGTATTTATAGGCTTACCAAAAGTGGAAAGGGCTGGTCGATCGAGTGGCAGCCCGGTCGAATGGCTGGTCGATCGAGTGGTAGCTCGATCGAACGGCTGGTCGATCGGCTGGTCACTTGGTTGGTTAGCCACTTGATTTGAGTGTTCGGTGCGACGAGTTTTGCCGTTTCGATCGCGATTGCGAGCGCTGCGATGCGATAGAGTTTCCTATTCAAATTACTTTTAATCCCAACTACTATATCAACATACAA
The DNA here is from genome assembly GCF_002127325.2 of Helianthus annuus. Classification (NCBI taxonomy): domain Eukaryota; kingdom Viridiplantae; phylum Streptophyta; class Magnoliopsida; order Asterales; family Asteraceae; genus Helianthus; species Helianthus annuus. The sequence goes on along the minus strand of NC_035448.2, from coordinate 119,010,475 downwards.
TCATCCTTAATTGACTTGCGTTTAGCGCCTACGATTCGATTGCGATTGAGTTTCGATTGCGTTTCGATTAATCACCACAACATAAACATAAGTAAACATGCACAAGTAACACATAAGGCACACGCACACATAAAACAATATCCAGAACGCGTAATTCGAGTTGCGAGTGCGATTGCGATAAGTGATAAGTGATCAAATATGCGATAAATATCGAATAAACCTCGATTATTAATAAGTACTCCACATAACACAACTAACGTTAAGCATAAAATAGACTATCTACAAGTCAAAGAAGTCAAAACAGGTATTGAGCAAGGAGTGACAGATCGCAATTAGCAATCTTGTCTCCCTTCGACTTAAATCTTGACTTTGACTTTGACTTTCGAAACACGGGGTGTTACAGTATTATTCTTTCAATATATATATAGAGTAAAGTGTCATTTTAGTATGTGTATATCTTTAATAGATATATTAGTTAAAAATATTCATTTTTAACAACGTATTTACGTTGGTGTACATGTATGGTATTTCTTGTATGTGTACACTTCAACAAGTGTATTTGTGTATATTCCTATATACTTGCGTATTCATACGTATACGTATACCATGTATATACTTTACTTGTATATTTTATTGTAGGTATTTATGTCGTATTTATACGTATATGTGTACATGTACATTTCTTGTAACTTTGCAATTTCACTAAGTGTTTTAGTGTAAGTATTTAGTATGTATGAGTATACTTATATACTTATGTATTTCACTTAGTGATTATTTGTGTTATACTCTCCGGAATTTAGGAGTGTTGAAAATATGTATTTCCAAGTGTCTAAAAATATTTATTTTTAGACTTCGTCGTCGTAGTGGTCAATATATATTTTCGTGACGAAAATGCCCAAGTGTCGTCGGTGAGATGTACACGTTCCTCGTTGTGACGATATGGCGATCGTTGTCAGTGACAATATACTTAGTTTATTACCGAACTTTCATTACGTATTTAGTGTCGGTTTAGGATATATGTATTATTCCTTCAATATATATATATAGAGTAAAGTGTCATTTTAGTCTCTGAGGTTTGGCCTAAATTGCTACTTTAGTCCAAATAGTTTTTTTTTCTCCTCCGAGTCCCTGACGTTTCCCATTTTTGCCATTTTGGTCTAACTCATTATCTCAATCAATAAATCCTAGTTAGCTCAGGGGTATTTTGGTCAGTCTACAATTTTCTTTTTTCTTTTTGCCATTTTCATCAAATCCCTTTTAAATATATATTTTTTCTTGAAGGTATATATTATTATATATTAATAATTACTATTGTGTATATATATATATATATATCAATATATAAATACATAGATTACAGCCCCTTTCTCTTCCACCTCCACCGCCACCATCATTTCCACCTCCTCCTCGCCATCATCACCACCCACCACCACCACCACCACCGTCACTACCGCTACAACCACCACCATCCCTACCACTACCGCTACAGCCACCACCGGTTACCAGTTTCGACCCACAACTCCTCCACAACACCTAAACCACCACGACCGTCACTACTCCAAACCACCGCCACCGTCACTACCCCAACCATCACCGGTTACCACTATCCCATCGTTCCACCTGCCTCTGTGCACCATTGTCACCACCACCATTCAATTTACTCTTTTTTACAAAACCATAAATCGTAATTCCCCATTGTCACCACTCCCTCCATTAATTCAACCTTCCCCCAATTATAGCCTATAAAAAACCTCTAAAAACAAAGGCAAAAAACAAATCCTTCACTCCTTCGTCTTCTGATTCATGACAACTAAATCAAATCCTTCTTAGTCCCACTCAAAATCCAAACAATTTAACAATCAAAATCACAGAACCAAAACATTTTAATTTAGTAAATTTGTAATAAAAAAATTTTTCAATTTTCGTCTATACTGAATACTATCCCTGAAAATTATATTCTCTCAAATTTCATTCATAATCTTACTCAGATCTCGTCCATTTTATCCCCACCCAATTCCTTCGTGTACGGAAAACGATGTGATTCTCGTTCTCGCAATTTGTCTCGCTAGAACCTCGTGTGGCGGAATCCGGTGACCACGCCATCTTCAAACTTATCAGAATCATTGTCGATGACTTTGTTTCACCTTCATATATTGACAATAATCTTCTTTCAGTATCTTAGACCAGTCTGTAACGTTGACATCTCCGATTGTCGCTAAGGGTAGGACAGAAATAGAAAAGTCGTAGATATTTATTAGAAAGTGAACGGTGGTGGTGACATTGGTGCACAGAGGTGGAAGAGAAAGGGGCTATAATCTATGTATTTATATATTGTTATATATACAATACTAATTATTAATATATAATAATATATAACTAAAAGAAAAAAGATATATTTAAAAGGGATTGGATGAAAATGACAAAAGAAAAAAGAAAATTGTAGACTGACCAAAACACCCCTGAGCTAACTGGGACTTTTTGACTGGGTTAATGAGTTGGTCCAAAATGGCAAAAATGGGAAAAGTCAGGGACGCAGAAGAGAAAAAAAACTATTTGTACTAAAGTGGCAATTTGGATCAAATCTCAGGGACTAAAATGGCAATTTACTCATATATATATATATACATATATATATATATATGTTATTTTGTCCGATGTCCGATTTCGTCCATTGTCCAAATATGGTTAGGGATATAATATAAGTGTGTGTATGTATATATATATATATATATAATATAATATAAGTGTGTGTATGTATGTATATATATATAGGGAGCCGCTAAAATGAAAACCACCTTCAGTTGTAAGAACCGTGAGAACCACTCTCAACCAATTAGAATATGCCAACATAAAGGGTATTATAGTCATTTCCACACACTGTCATATATGTCTCTGTCAGTCTCTGTCCTCTGTCTCTTTCATTTAAAGACCTCACAAATCTCATTTATTAATTCATCTCTCATCTATCTCTCTCTTGAAACCCCTGATCTCTCATCACCGTTCACCCACAAATCATCTCAAGAAATCAAAAATCAAATGTTCATCATCTTCATCTGAGTACACAGATCAAGTTACCGGCAGCACATCCCACACCGGCGACCCCCCAAAAACACCACACCCGCACCGGCACCCCGCTCGTTTCTCCGGCGACCCCCAAACACCACACCCACACCGGTGACGTCCCCGTCATCAACCACCACCCGCCGTCGGCAACAACACCACGTCGATAACCCTTCTCAGATCTGGTGTCTTAACAGCCACCATCTGGTGTCTTAATAGTTTTGTTATGGTTTTTAAGTGCCAAAACAGGGTTGGGTTGAATATTTTAAGTGCATGCCAAAAAATTTGTTTGTGAATCAGAGTTTTGAAAGCTTTTAGTTTGTGGTTAGTTGTATAAATCTGCACTGGGAATTGTTTTGAAGTGGAAGAAGGGGCCCGATTGAATGGTCTATATTGGCTAAACATTTCGAGCATCAAGGGAAATCACCGTATCTATCTCTTTTGTAAGTTATCTTGACAGATTGAATATTTTAAATTGTGGTTTTTGAAGTGTGGCTTTTTCTGAAATTATGTTGGGTTTTTGAAACAGAACTTCAAAAAGGGTAACGAACTTTATGGGTTTTTCTAAGTTTTTTTTTTTGCTGAGATTTTGATATGTGTTGGAACAATTTTCTGGGTTTTCTGAAATCTTTTTTTTTTGTACCGGTGTTGCCGGTGGTGGCATCGATTGTCGGTGGTGCCCGTGGTGCCGTAGATGTCGGTGGTGCCGGTGGTCCCGTCGATGTCGGTGGTGTAGTCGCTGTCGGTGGTCCCCCTGTTTGAATCTTTGTTTTGAATGTTTGAATCTTTGTGCGACATAAGGGTGATTATTTTGAATTTTTTGTTTTGCAGTTGGCTTGTGATTGTGAAACAAGAAAACTTTTACACCATTGGCTTGTGATGCCCGTCGATGCCAGTGGTGCCGGTGATTGGTTTGTGGTTTTGATATTGGGTGGTGCCCGTTAATTCGTTTGATTGCCAATGGTGCCCGTTGATGTCGGTGGTGCCGTCGATGTTGGTGGTGCCGGTGGTGCCGTAGATGTCGGTGGTGCCGGTGATTGGTTTGTGTTTTTTACATGGGGGGGTTGAGATTGGCAGTGATAGTTTTTGATTTGTGTTTTTGAAACAGTTTTTGATTTGTGTTTTTGATATTGGGGGGTTGAGATTGGCAGTGAAAGTCCGAAACAATTTTTCCGACAAATTGATGACGATGGCGCGGCGAGGATGGTGGAGGGTAGGTTTTTGAACCTGCAACCCCACTTTGCAGCCTTGATTATAAAAAACTTTGAGCCAAACCCCGTTTTTTTAGGCGTCGATGATGATAGCAAACTATCTGAGACACCTCCCGAGTGTGCGATTTTCTGGGTGCGTTCGGTTTTGCGTAAAAACGTTCTTCTAAAAAAAAAGTTAAACCGTAAACTTTTTAACGTAAAACGTAAAACGTAAAAAGTTTAACGTAAAACTTAAAAAGTTTTTTGTAAAACGTAAAAAGTGTTAGGTAAAACGTAAATCGTAAAAATTTTTTAGCATTCGTTTTTTGCGTAAAAATGTTTTGTAAAAAAAAAAGTTATACCGTAAACTTTTTAACGTAAAATGTAAACTTTTTAACGTAAAAACGTTAAACGTAACATGTAAAAAGTTTTACGTAAAACGTTAAAAGGTTTACGCAACAGTAAAAAGTTTTACGTAAAAAGTTTTACGTAAATCGTAAAACGTATAACGTAAAAAGTGTTACGTAAAACGTAAAAAACGTAAAAAGTGTTACGTAAAAAGTAAAACATAAAACGTAAAAAGTTTACGTAAAACGTAAACAATAAAACATAAAAAACCGGCGCGTAAAACGTAAAAACGTTAAAAATGTTGAGGTAAAAAACCGGCACGTAAATCGTAAAAAAACGTTAATGTAAAAAACCGGCGCATAAAACGTAACAAAACCGGCGCGTTAAAACGTAAACTTTTTTATCGTAAAACGTAAACTTTTTGACGTAAAACGTAAAAAAACGGCGCGTTAAAACGTAAAAATTTTAACGTAAAACGTAAAAGAACGGAGCGTTAAAACGTAAAAAATTTAACGTAAAAAACGGCGATTTTCTGTTGCGTTCGGTTTTGCGTAAAAACGTTTTATCGTAAAACGTAAAAACATGAAGCGTAAAAAGTGTTACGTAAATTTTTTCGTAAGTTTTACGTAAAACGTAAAACGTAAAAAGTTTTTCGTAAGTTTTATGTAAACTTTTTCGTAAATTTTTTTCGTAAGTTTTACGTAAACTTTTTCGTAAGTTTTTCGTAAAACGTAAAACGTGAAAATTTTAAGGTAAAACGTAAAAACTTTTACGTAAAACGTAAAAAGTTTAAATTTTTAACGTAAAATGTAAAAAGTTTTACGTAAAACGTAAAAAGTTTTTCGTAAAACGTAAAAAGTTTTATGTAAAACGTAAAAAGTTTTACGTAAAACGTAAAGAGTTTAACGTAAAACATAAAAAAGTTTAAATTTTTAACGTAAAACGTAAAAAGTGTACAAAAAGGGGCGCGTTAAAAAAAGTGAAAAAAAACGGCGCTTTTAAAACGGCGTGTAAAAAAACGGCGCGTTAAAAAACTTCGGAAAAACGACGCGTTAAAACGGCGTGTAAAAAGCGTGTAAAAAATTTGGCGCGTTAAAAAACGTGGAAAAAACGGCGCGTAAAAAACGTGTAAAAAACCGCGCGTTAAAAAAATGCCGACTGAGAAAAACGAGACTTAAAAAACGGCGCGTTAAAACGGCGCGTAAAAACGGCGCGTAAAAAACAGCGCGTAAAAGACGGCGTTAAAAAACGGCGCGTTAAAAAACGCCGATTGAGAAAAACGACGCCTTTAAAAAACGGCGCGTAAAAACGGCGCGTGAAAAACGGCGTTAAAAAACGGCGTTAAAAAACGGCGTGTTAAAAAACGGCGTTAAAAAACGGCGCGTTAAAAAATCGGTGCGTTAAAAACGGCGCGTTAAAAACGCCGATTGAGAACGACGCGTTAAAAAACGGCGCGTTAAAAACGGCCTTAAAAAACGGCGCGTTAAAAACGCTGATTGAGAACGGCGCGTTAAAAAACGGCGTTAAAAAACGGCGCGTTAAAAACGGTGCGTTAGAAACGGCGTGTTAAAAAAGCGCCGATTGAGAAAAACGACGCCTTAAAAGAAACGGCGTGTGAAAAACGGCGCGTAAAAAACGGCGTTAAAAACGGCGCGTTAAAAAACGGCGTTAAAAAACAGCGTTATAACGGCGCGTTACGCTTGAAAAACGGCGCGTAAAAAAACGGCGCGTTAAAAAACGGCGTTAAAAACGGCGCGTCAAAAAAACGTAAAAAGTTTAACGTAAAACTTAAATTGTAAAAAGTATAAAAATCTTTTTAAAAAATCTGAATTTAAAAATGTTTTTAATAAAGAAATTATGTTAAAAAATAAAAGTAATAAAAAGTAATTAATTAATAGGACAAAAAAGTGATTTAAAATTAATATATATATAAAAAGACAAAATAGAGTTATTTTACTTAAATACCCTTTTTATTATAATATTAAAGACATAATAAGAAAAAAGCTTTTAATATTAATATTAACTACTTTTAATCACATCCATCCATCTAGTTGATCTAAGGGCCATAAAGTGGTTCTCATGGTTTCTACAACTAGAGGTGGTTTTCATTTTAACGATCCCCTATATATATATATATGTATGTATATATATATATATATATATACACACACACACCCCGCTTGCGGTATGCGCATATAATGTACATATGTGTGGGCGCTCGGGGGGCAAAAGTGAAAGTGCACTAATTTTAACGTTATTTTACTAATTTCGTGAAAATAATGTTAAAAGAGGGGGATGGTGTCACACCCCGACCACGTAAAACATCAAATCGTGGCGGAAACGTCGGGGAGTGTTGTAACAGAATTATTGTTCCACAACCATGGTAATTAATATAATATTTTATTCATCACCCAAGGGTGGAATACATTGTTCAAAACAAGAACCTACATGCTACATTGTCTTAAAAAAAGAAAACAAAAGTACATCACATAATTAAACTAAGTCTAGTTCCATTTTATGTCACTAAGGCCTGAGTCCACCCTAGCGTGTCACGATCAGCATCCTAAGCAACAACTCCTAAAAACACATGTGAAAATAGGTACGTCAGCATAAAAATGCCTGTGAGTAACATAGGTTTTGTGAAAATAGGATTCATGACTTAGGTTTAAGAAAAGTGTTTAATAAAAGTTAGTCATGAACCTTGTAAAATGTTTTGTTTTGTAAATCATTTGAAAAGCGATAAAATCAAATGATATGTATAAATAGAAGAATAACGTATGGCTAAAAGAATAACCAAGTAAAAATAAGTTGTATAAAGCAAGTTGTTTTTGTAAAACGAAGTCTTGTGAAAATGTGTTATTTGTGTAAAAATGTATAAGTCCAAACTAAATGATTTAAATAACGCTATGACATGTAATATAATACAAGCACTTATATATAGGCAGTACCAGCGGCGTATCCGCCATGCTTGTATCATACTACACACATATCGTTACTTAAGTCATTAAACAAACCACCAATGTATAAAGTCCATGTTTAAACCAACCATCAAATGTTCTTGTCTAAACCATTGTCATATGTTTAAAAAGTCCCAAAATGTAGTCATGTGTATGTAACAAATGTTATGTATGTTAAGTAAATATGTATTCACTTAAACCAAATGTAAAAATGTACAAAACAAAGTATTTTGAGTATATCAAAAAGTTATGTTTTGCAAAGTAAAAGCATGTTTTAAATGATACAAACATTTATGTGGTAAGTTAACGCATACATTCAAGCCTTGAGACAGACGGATAACCTTAAGTAAAGGTTATCAAAAGAAATGTTTTCGGATTCAGTCATTCCTTTCATCCAAACCAACCCAGGATGTCAGAAACGGGATTTGTCAAGTCCTATGGTACCATTACTTACTACCGAGCGGCGTAGCTAATGTTAATGAATGTATATAAGTCCCGTTTATGCAAACAAAATGCAATACCAAATGTAAACATGTTATATGAAAACAATGTACTATGTATGCTAAGTTAACATACAAAGCAGAAAAGTCATGTAAATCAATGTGCTAGTATGCTCAGTCAACATACATATCAGAAAATGTAATGTAAAACAATGTGCTAATATGCCAAGTAAACATATGTAGCAAAGCAACGTAATGTAAATCAATGTGCTAGCATGCTCAGTCAACATACATAGCAAAACAATGTAATGAAATCATGTACTATAAGTGTACTAAGAACATAGCCAGAAAGCACGAAAGTAACAAGTAGGCACATGTGTTTCACCCCAAAATGTTTGGAAAACAGTAAAAGAGGGGACTATGTACTCACTTGTGATTGCTTAGAAGTCGTAGGATAACCACCAAGCAATGCTAGTAGATCACGGAATCAAACGACACCTATATAGGTATCTACATTAATAAACGGACCTATCGGAGGATCGGGTAGTACGAGGGTTCGTAAACCAAATAAGTAGGGGAACTTATGTAACATGGTTTAACAAAGCCTACGTACTAAAACGAAACCTATCCTAAGTGCTTTTGACCCGTTACGACTCGTTTAGGTAGCTTATGCTACTTTAACGCGTCGTTTACGTAAAACGCGTTCGGAAAGCTTAACTAGTCCCATGACAAGTAAGATATGCCTTAACATGCTTAATATAGTTGCTAAATCAGTTTAGATGTCAAAAATTATGTTACATAGGCTTAAAATGAATTTTGGCGCGAAAAGGGTATTTTGGTAATTTACCTAAGGCATAAGAACTACTTATCATACAACTACTTAAACGTCGTGACCATAAGGTATAACCTCGGAAGGTTATTCCCTATACAACTATGGTCACCTAAAATGTTTGGTCGGATCCTAAAGATCGACCAAATGGGTTGGGTTCGTAAGCATAAGCGATTGATTAGATCGCTTACCTTTACGACCCTAAACAAGCACAAATCTAAAAGCGACGAGCTAAACATGCTAGAACATGTTTAGTAATGTCAGAAAACAGGTTTGGTATTAAAACAAACGGTTTTAATACCCTAGAGTAGTTTGGTTACAAAATACGCGAGAAAACGCATTTTGGCCGAAACTACGACTCGTCACTGAGCCTAGATAACGTGGTAATCAGTAGGTATATTTACTAGGGACTAGATAATGTTTCTGAAGTGCAGAAAGTCAAACGCAGTTTGACTTAAACGCTAAAACGAACGAAAAACGCGAAAGAATACTTACAGAAGGTCCCCGCAAGGTTTGATTCCAAGTAATCTCAGGTAGGAAGTGCACAAACACAACCACTTAGAGAAAACTCAGATCAAATGTGAGGAAGATGGGCAAATGGGTTGGGTATTTATAGGAAAGGCACAACCGTTAGGATCGTTTCTCGATAATCGAGCTTCAATCTTGGCCCTCCACTTGTGCCCATTGTTTTACAATACAAGGGGTGACTAAAAACCATCAAAATCAGCCCCTAGATTGATCAAAAACATGTCCAAGTTCAACGAATACAAGCTGCTGTTTTGAAAAATGGTTTTCCTGTTACTGGGCATCTCAGGCGGCCCGCATAAGATATGTACATGGGCTCACGCGGGTCGCATGGCTAAGTATTCAGAAATGACAGTTTAGCCCCTGCACTTCAGAAACATATATTTTGGCCCATTTTTGGCACGTTTAAGCCTCGTTAACCTCATTTCAAGCCTCTAAAATGAAGTTAAAGTATAGGGAACTCAAAACATGCTCAAAAATATCTCGGATGTCGGTTCGTTTGGTCGTACGATCGCGATGTTTGCTTAATTACGACGGAATGCGCATAAGCGCGAAAAACGATCTAAATTGCGCGACGAATGGATTTTTCTCATGCCAAACATTAAAACATAATATTTTAATGCTTACATAAATTTTTGGATGTCCGGATGTATTCAGAACGTAAGTTATGCGCGAAAATGCAAACTTATGCACTTTTTGACGCTTTTAGTCCCTGAATGAGCATAAAGTTTATTTTAGCACACCGAACCCCTCAAAGCCTATTTCTAAGCTATGCAAAGGATATTTAAGGTGTGTTTAACTTATGATCATGTTCAGGAATGTTCATTATAGTTCAGATTGGCATACTTTCGCAGTTTGTCAATTTTAGTCCCTATAAGCGAATTAACTTGAATTTTGCCATACCAAAGCCTTCAAAACTTATTTCTAAGTTATGTAAAGGTTATTTAAGGTATGTTAAGCATAAATTGATGTTCCGGAGTATTTGTTTCATATAACTGATTACGTTTTTGCACCAGTTTGCGCATAATTCTCAAGAAAGCGATATAGAGTTTGAAATCGAATAAAAGTCAAAACATGAAAAACATCAAACACAAACAAACAAACATTGGGATCAAATAACTTTATTTCATTGATAACTGAACTGTTTACAATGATTACAAGCACAGATGTCACAGTCTCCCCTACTTGTGGAAATTTCGTCCTGAAATTTGTTTAGAGGAAACTCGTGGGAAAAGATGTGGATACTTTGCCTTCATTTGATCTTCACGTTCCCAAGTAAACTCAGGTCCACGTTTAGATTCCCAGCGAACTTTAACCAACGGAATGCGCTTGCGTTTAAGCCATTTGACTTCACGATCCATGATTTCCACAGGTTTCTCAACAAAATGAAGTGTTTTATCAACACGGGTTTCGTCAAGCGGTATGTGGAGGTTCTCATCAGCTAGACACTTTTTGAGATTGGATACGTGGAAAGTTGGATGAACATTTCCAAGTTCGGGAGGTAATGCAAGTCTGTAGGCTACCTTACCGATTCTTTCGACGATCTTGAATGGTCCAACGTATCTAGGTGCAAGTTTTCCTGTCTTTCCAAATCTGATCACACCTTTCCAAGGTGAGACCTTAAGTAATACATGATCACCGACCTGGAATTCCAAGGGCTTGCGTCGTCGGTCCGCGTAACTCTTTTGACGGCTTCGAGCTGTCTGTAAGTTATCACGAACTTTCTTAATCTTGTCAGTCGTCTTTAGAATGAGGTCATGTTCAGTAAGCTGAGCCTCACCTATTTCATTCCAGCAGACTGGTGAACGACATTTTCGACTATAGAGAGCCTCGAAAGGAGCCATGTTGATGCTGGAGTGATAACTGTTGTTGTAGGAGAATTCAATCAGTGGAAGATGTGAATCCCAACTACCACCAAAATCGATCACACAAGCTCTAAGCATATCCTCCAAAGTCTGGATTGTTCTTTCAGTTTGGCCATCTGTTTGTGGATGATAAGCGGTGCTCAGATTGAATTGGGTCCCCATAGCAGATTGCATGGTTCTCCAAAATCGGGAAGAGAAGCGAGCATCTCTATCAGAAATAATGTTCAAAGGAACACCATGTCGAGATACAATTTCATCCACGTAGATTTTGGCCAGTCTTTCAGCAGAAAAATCCTCACGGATTGGCAAGAAATGCGCTGACTTAGTAAGACGATCAACAACTACCCAAATGGCATCATGACCTTTCTTAGTGCGCGAGAGTTTGGTAATGAGATCCATAGCAATGTTTTCCCATTTCCAAACTGGGATCTCAGGTTGCTCCAAAAGACCATAAGGATGCTGGTGTTCAGCCTTAACCTTTAGACAAGTAAGGCATTTTGAAACGTACAAGACAATGTCTTTCTTCATACCAGGCCACCAATACTGAGTACGAAGATCCTTATACATTTTATCTGAGCCAAGATGAATAGAATAACGAGACTTATGGGCCTCATCCATAAGCAAAGTGCGACGATCATCTTGGCTTGGGACCCACAAACGGTCCATGAAATAATATGATCCATCTTCCTTCAGCACAAGATCAGGCTTAATGTGATAGGGTAATTCCTTACCCATCAAGTCTTGTGAAACACAAGCCTGTTGAGCCTGAGTAATGCGTGCTTGGATATCAGATCGTGCTTGAATAGCAGATTGAACACGAACACAATGAAGCACAGTACGTTCCTTACGACTTAATGCGTCAGCCACAACATTCGCTTTACCAGGATGGTAGCGAATTTCGCAATCATAGTCGTTTAGGAGTTCGACCCAACGTCTTTGCCTCATGTTGAGTTCTTTCTGATTGAAGATATGCTGAAGACTTTTGTGGTCAGTGAAAACCACGCTTTTTGCACCGTACAAATAGTGTCTCCAGATTTTGAGAGCGAAGACAACTGCACCCAACTCAAGATCATGAGTGGTGTAGTTTCTCTCATGTACCTTCAATTGCCTTGATGCATAGGCTATGACTTTGTGCCTTTGCATCAGAACACAGCCAAGACCCAATTTCGACGCATCACAGTAAACAACAAAATCATCATTGTCCTCAGGCAAAGTTAGAATAGGTGCATCACAAAGCTTCCGCTTCAAAGTCTGAAACGCTTCTTCTTGTTTAGAACCCCATTCAAAGGGTTTGTTCTTCTGAGTTAGAGCAGTTAGAGGAACTGCAATCTTTGAGAAGTTCTCGATGAAGCGACGGTAATAACCCGCAAGACCAAGAAAAGAACGAACCTCAGTAGGAGTAGTAGGCGTATCCCAATCCTTAATCGCACTGATCTTGGAGGGATCTACATGTATACCTTGTTCGTTGACAATATGTCCTAAAAATTGAACTTCCTTAAGCCAAAATTCACACTTGGAGAACTTGGCAAAAAGTTGCTCTTTCTTTAGGAGTTCCAGAGTAAGACGAAGATGTTGCTCATGATCAGCTCGCGTCTTAGAATAAATCAAGATGTCATCAATGAAAACGATGATGAACTTATCAAAATAAGGCTTGCAAACCCTATTCATCAAGTCCATGAAAACAGCAGGAGCATTGGTCAAACCGAATGGCATGACTGTGAACTCATAATGCCCATATCGAGTGCGGAATGCTGTCTTGGGAATATCCTCTTCATGCACACAAAGTTGATGATACCCAGAACGAAGATCGATCTTCGAAAAGCAAGTAGCACCCTGTAATTGGTCAAAGAGATCATTAATGCGAGGTAGGGGATATCGATTCTTGATGGTAAGCTTGTTCAGCTCACGATAATTGATATACATTCTGAAGGATCCATCCTTCTTCTTGACAAAAAGAACGAGAGCACCCCAAGGTGAAAAACTGGGACGGATAAAACCTTTGTCAGAAAGCTCCTGAAGCTGTTTAGACAACTCTTGCATCTCAGATGGTGCAAGTCGATATGGAGCTCTGGCAATAGGATTTGCACCAGGTACAAGATCAATATGGAACTCGACTTGGCGTGCTGGAGGTAGACCAGGTAACTCTTCAGGAAACAGCTCCGGATAATCCCGAACAACAGGAATATCTTGCATAGTCTTACCTTTGCCTTTATCTGCTGTAACATGTGCCAAGAAGGCCACATAGTTCTTTCGCAGATACTTCCGAGCTTGAAAACAAGACATAAGCTTGAGGCTACTAGCAGGTTTTTCACCACGAACCTGTAGTATCTCACCTGACGAAAGCGACACACGAACGATCTTCTCAAAACACACTACCTCTGCGCGATGCTTGGCTAACCAATCCATACCCACAATAATGTCGAAGCTCCCAAGTTGCATAGGCGTGAGGTCGATTGGAAAAAGATGGTCGTTAAGGTTTAACTGGCAGTTGCGAAGAACAGAATCAAGAACAATGGGTTCACCACTCGCAACTTCAACTATCAAAGACTTACCTAGTTTTGTTCTAGACACGCGAAGCAAAGGCTCAAAAGATAACGACACAAAACTCTTATCGGCCCCTGAATCGAAAAGAACAGACGCAGGTTGATTATTAACAAAGAACGTACCGTTCACCACCTCGTCGTCTGCTTGCGCCTCAACAACATTCATGTTAAAAGCTCGTCCACGGGCCTGAGCTTGAACCAGGTTTGCATTCACCAATCTTGGACACTGATTACGGTAGTGGGTCAGATCCCCACAGTTGTAACAAGAACCTGGTGGGAAGTGAGGTCGTGCAGCTTGACCTTGTTGCTGAGCAAGAGGCTGAGCAACTTGTTGAGCCGGGTTCTGAGCTGCCCGATTCTGATTGACAGGAATGCGGCATGTAGCAGCAAGATGACCAGGTCTTCCGCAGTTAGTGCATTGACGGCACTGAAGATGTGGCTGGTGATGGCCGTTACACCTGTTGCACGATGGTGCGTTGCCAAGATAAGGCCTCTTGGCAGGTTGTTGTGCAGGCTGATTCGTCTGTGTAGTAACGGCAAAATTTTGGGAAGCCTTCCGCTTCCTAGACCCCTTCGAAGAACCCGCATCACTCCCCTTCTTGTTTTTACCTTTCTTGCTATCCTTCTTGTCAGACTCCTGCTTCTTACCCTTCTTGTCACCCTTCCTGTGCAACTTACCCTTTCGAATCTGCGACTCAGTCAACGTTGCAGATAGTTCAACTTCCTGACGAACAGCGGTAGGTTTACTACCAGTAACTATGTCTTGCACAGAGTCAGGTAAACCATCGATGTATCTTTCGATAGCCTTATCAAGTGGGGTAACCATTGTTGGGCATAACAAACTCAACTCTTCGTACCTATCAGTATATGCCCTGTGCTCGCCACTAAACTGCTTTAGATCATCAATTTCTCTCTCCAACGCTCGTAGTTCGTGACGAGGACAAAACTCACTCATCATGAGAGTCCTTAACTCAGCCCATGTTTGTGCTAAAGCAACTTCAGCACCAGGATCTCTCATAACCCCGTTCCACCATGTCAACGCCCTCTTTTGAAAAACACTAGAAGCAAACTCAACTTTGCGATTATCAGGACACTAAACGTGTCGGAAAGTATTCTCAATGCTCTCAAACCATTGAAGGAGCCCAGTTGCCCCCTCAGTACCACTGAACTTGAGTGGTTTAGCCGAATTGAAGCTCTTGAAGTTACAAGGAGCATTGTTGTTATTTGCTTGGTTCAACTGAGCAATAAGATTTGGGAACGCAGCAGCCATTTGCTGTGCGATGATTTCTGCCAGTTCGGCATTCGGTAGCTGATTTTCGCGTCGAGGAGGCATGCTAAAAAGAGAAAAACACGAGAGGAAACGAGTGAGATGATTAGATGAAAAGAACGAGACGAAACAAAATCAACAAAGCAAGGATGGTGGTCATTCGTCCTTTTCACAAAGCAAACAAATGACTCACAGTGACTAATCAAAGTAAATAGGTCCATAAATAATGCTTAGCGAAGACATGCTCGCCTATAAGTGAACACTCACCCCAGGAGTTCCCAGGTAAGAGTGACTGGTCCGATTATGTGGATTTGTACGAACACTCTAGCCTTAGACAGAAAACCTAGGGTACAGGCATTCACCCTTCCAGTTTGCACGTGTTCACACTATTTAGAACCCAAAACTTTGACGAGATTTTGAAAACTTGGAAGGCACAAGGCCAAAAGAATCATTAAAACAAATGATAAATTTTCAAAATCAATTTGAAAAATCAAAAGGGTTCAAAACCATATAATAAATCACTTGAAAACAGAGGATTGTTTTTCAAAAATCGTTTTAGAAAACTGGGTTCTTGTTTTGGTGATCACCTAAGGATAGGTGAAGTGCATGTTTTAAAATCTAAACACAAGAAAACTTGTGTTGGGGTCCCAGAAAGGTTATAGTCTAGGTCAAAGCATTACTAATAACCTAATTCCCTATAACCATTGGCTCTGATACCAACTCTTCTGTCACACCCCGACCACGTCAAACATCAAATCGTGGCGGAAACGTCGGGGAGTGTTGTAACAGAATTATTGTTCCACAACCATGGTAATTAATATAATATTTTATTCATCACCCAAGGGTGGAATACATTGTTCAAAACAAGAACCTACATGCTACATTGTCTTAAAAAAAGAAAACAAAAGTACATCACATAATTAAACTAAGTCTAGTTCCATTTTATGTCACTAAGGCCCGAGTCCACCCTAGCGTGTCACGATCAGCATCCTAAGCAACAGCTCCTGAAAACACATGTGAAAATAGGTACGTCAGCATAAAAATGCCTGTGAGTAACATAGGTTTTGTGAAAATAGGATTCATGACTTAGGTTTAATAAAAGTGTTTAATAAAAGTTAGTCATGAACCTTGTAAAATGTTTTGTTTTGTAAATCATTTGAAAAGCGATAAAATCAAATGACATGTATAAATAGAAGAATAACGTATGGTTAAAAGAATAACCAAGTAAAAATAAGTTGTATAAAGCAAGTTGTTTTTGTAAAACGAAGTCTTGTGAAAATGTGTTATTTGTGTAAAAATGTATAAGTCCAAACTAAATGATTTAAATAAAGCTATGACATGTAATATAATACAAGCACTTATATATAGGAAGTACCAGCGGCGTATCCACCATGCTTGTATCATACTACACACATATCGTTACTTAAGTCATTAAACAAACCACCAATGTATAAAGTCCATGTTTAAACCAACCATCAAATGTTCTTGTCTAAACCATTGTCAAATGTTTAAAAAGTCCCAAAATGTAGTCATGTGTATGTAACAAATGTTATGTATGTTAAGTAAATATGTATTTACTTAAACTAAATGTAAAAATGTACAAAACAAAGTATTTTGAGTATATCAAAAAGTTATGTTTTGCAAAGTAAAAGCATGTTTTAAATGATACAAACATTTATGTGGTAAGTTAACGCATACATTCAAGCCTTGAGACAGACGGATAACCTTAAGTAAAGGTTATCAAAAGAAATGTTTTCGGATTCAGTCATTCCTTTCATCCAAACCAACCCAGGATGTCAGAAACGGGATTTGTCAAGTCCTATGGTACCATTACTTACTACCGAGCGGCGTAACTAATTTTAATGAATGTATATAAGTCCCGTTTATGCAAACAAAATGTCATACCAAATGTAAACATGTTATATGAAAACAATGTACTAAGTATGCTAAGTTAACATACAAAGCAGAAAAGTCATGTAAATCAATGTGCTAGTATGCTCAGTCAACATACATAGCAGAAAATGTAATGTAAAACAATGTGCTAATATGCCAAGTAAACATATGTAGCAAAGCAACGTAATGTAAATCAATGTGCTAGCATGCTCAGTCAACATACATAGCAAAACAATGTAATGAAATCATGTACTATAAGTGTACTAAGAACATAGCAAGCATATGATGTGAAAACAAGAAAGCACGAAAGTAACAAGTAGGCACATGTGTTTCACCCCAAAATGTTTGGAAAACAGTAAAAGAGGGGACTATGTACTCACTTGTGATTGCTTAGAAGTCGTAGGATAACCACCAAGCAATGCTAGTAGATCACGGAATCAAACGGCACCTATATAGGTATCTACATTAATAAACGGACCTATCGGAGGATCGGGTAGTACGAGGGTTCGTAAACCAAATAAGTAGGGGAACTTATGTAACATGGTTTAACAAAGCCTACGTACTAAAACGAAACCTATCCTAAGTGCTTTTGACCCGTTACGACTCGTTTAGGTAGCTTATGCTACTTTAACGCGTCGTTTGCGTAAAACGCGTTCGGAAAGCTTAACTAGTCCCATGACAAGTAAGATATGCCTTAACATGATTAATATAGTTGCTAAATCAGTTTAGATGTCAAAAATTATGTTACATAGGCTTAAAATGAATTTTGGCGCGAAAAGGGTATTTTGGTAATTTACCTAAGGCATAAGAACTACTTATCATACAACTACTTAAATGTCGTGACCATAAGGTATAACCTCGGAAGGTCACCTAAAATGTTTGGTCGGATCCTAAAGATCGACCAAATGGGTCGGGTTCGTAAGCATAAGCGATTGATTAGATCGCTTACCTTTACGACCCTAAACAAGCACAAATCTAAAAGCGACGAGCTAAACATGCTAGAACATGTTTAGTAATGTTAGAAAACAGGTTTGGTATTAAAACAAACGGTTTTAATACCCTAGAGTAGTTTGGTTACAAAATACGCGAGAAAACGCATTTTGGCCGAAACTACGACTCGTCACTGAGCCTAGATAACGTGGTAATCAGTAGGTATAGTTACTAGGGACTATAACCATCGTGATTACGCTCACGTTATGAAGTTCAAACGAACTTCGCGTTGACCAAAAACTGGTCAATGCAGAAAGTCAAACGCAGTTTGACTTAAACGCTAAAACGAACGAAAAACGCGAAAGAATACTTACAGAAGGTCCCCGCAAGGTTTGATTCCAAGTAATCTCAGG
Source organism: Helianthus annuus (assembly GCF_002127325.2). Classification (NCBI taxonomy): domain Eukaryota; kingdom Viridiplantae; phylum Streptophyta; class Magnoliopsida; order Asterales; family Asteraceae; genus Helianthus; species Helianthus annuus. The sequence goes on along the minus strand of NC_035448.2, from coordinate 118,992,215 downwards.
TAGGAAGTGCACAAACACAACCACTTAGAGAAAACTCAGATCAAATGTGAGGAAGATGGGCAAATGGGTTGGGTATTTATAGGAAAGGCACAACCGTTAGGATCATTTCTCGATAATCGAGCTTCAATCTTGGCCCTCCACTTGTGCCCATTGTTTTACAATACAAGGGGTGACTAAAAACCATCAAAATCAGCCCCTAGATTGATCAAAAACATGTCCAAGTTCAACGAATAGAAGCTGCTGTTTTGAAAAATGGTTTTTCTGTTACTGGGCATCTCAGGCGGCCCGCTTAAGATATGTGCATGGGCTCACGCGGGCCGCATGGCTAAGTATTCAGAAATGACAGTTTAGCCCCTGCACTTCAGAAACATGTATTTTGGCCCATTTTTGGCACGTTTAAGCCTCGTTAACCTCATTTCAAGCCTCTAAAATGAAGTTAAAGTATAGGAAACTCAAAACATGCTCAAAAATATCTCGGATGTCGGTTCGTTTGGTCGTACGATCGCGATGTTTGCTTAATTACGACGGAATGCGCATAAGCGCGAAAAACGATCCAAATTGCGCGACGAATGGATTTTTCTCATGCCAAACATTAAAACATAATATTTTAATGCTTAAATAAATTTTTGGATGTCCGGATGTATTCAGAACGTAAGTTATGCACGAAAATGCAAACTTATGCACTTTTTGACGCTTTTAGTCCCTGAATGAGTATAAAGTTTATTTTAGCACACCGAACCCCTCAAAGCCTATTTCTAAGCTATGCAAAGGATATTTAAGGTGTGTTTAACTTATGATCATGTTCCGGAATGTTCATTATAGTTCAGATTGGCATACTTTCGCAGTTTGTCAATTTTAGTCCCTGTAAGCGAATTAACTTGAATTTTGCCTTACCAAAGCCTTCAAAACTTATTTCTAAGTTATGTAAAGGTTATTTAAGGTATGTTAAGCATAAATTGATGTTCCGGAGTATTTGTTGCATATAACTGATTACGTTTTCGCACCAGTTTGCGCATAATTCTCCAGAAAGCGATATAGAGTTTGAAATCGAATAAAAGTCAAAACATGAAAAACATCAAACACAAATAAACAAACATTGGGATCAAATAACTTTATTTCATTGATAACTGAACTGTTTACAATGATTACAAGCACAGATGTCACAGATGGTTAATCATGCATCATGTGGTGGCGTTGATAGCCGAAAGACAAGGAAGTACATGCACTATTGGCCTTTGTCTTAATTGCCGAGTGTTATGTGCCTTATGTCCAAGGCTTGATGCAAAACTACCATCAAGCCGGGGATATCACTGGAAGCAGCCTCTCTATTCCTACGGCGTAGAGGTAAAGCTGTCTACTGTCACACCCCAACTGAAGGCAGAAACATTGGGGCTTGGCACTGAGCGAAACAGATTGTTCACGAGTATCCATAACAACTATTAATTTCATTATATTTAACGTTAAAGTCCCATACCAATAACATATAAGAAAAATAGTCGTTACAAATATTAGTCTCATAAACAAGCAAACTGTTCCGACAACTCAGATTTATTTAGTTTGTTTCTAGACTTCCTAGCTTGTTTCATCACAGCAGACATAGCATCCTATTCAACCTATCACATACGTTAAAATAAATTCAATACACAGAATGTAAAGGTGGGTACACAAGTTTAATAACATATAGCATAGCGAAAGCGTTGACGAATAACCAGCATGTAACACGTAGAAATGTGAAGCAAGTAAGCTATTGACAATGACATATGCAACCGACATGACTGCGAGGGTAGAATGCGCAACACATTATCACCACTGTGACCATGTGAAGTAAAACCCTTAATAACCCCTGTCCACGACAGGTACTAAGTGCAAACTATAGTACTATCATTGCTAAGGTGTCAGACAACAATCACTGTGTAAACATAACATACAAGCATTCATCGAGTCACGTATAACATGCGAGAGCGGTTAGCGTTTAAAAGAGTTTGCGTTGTGTGTTGATGTGTTTTGATATATATAACGTATGTAACACCCAAAAGTGCGTTAAGCGAAAAAGGGTTCGAGTATACTCATAGTGCGTGTTTAGCTAGTAAACACAGTACTTGGATTGAAGGGAGCGCGAGAGAGCTAGCCTGATCATAGAACGATAGCGTAAGCGTTGAACAGCGTGTGAATCAGTGCGTCGATGAGATAAGTGTCAGATGGTGAGTCGAACGGTTGATCATTCGAATGACTAAGTGTGTTTATAAATCACTTTGAACTTTTAAAGTTTTCGTTGTAGTATGAATCAAGTCGTTCGATCGGATGGTCATCCGGACGGATGGCCATTCGATCGGATGGCTATTCGATGGAAGTGTTATTTTGAGAACGCTAAATATTGCGAGAACCGTGAGAACGAGTGAAAAAACCAATCAAAACCAATTTTTTTAATACAAACCTCATTGTAATTAAGGTACAACATCAAAAAAAGAATTTACATCAAATAATTCATTTCTCCTTTCAGAATCACTATTTTTAAATTTTTTATATGTGTAAATATAACAGATTTACACATGTGTAAATGGCAAACTTACACATGTGTAAATTTTCTTTCTTTATGAATTCACATAAATTTAAACGTGTAAATTAAATTTCTAACATTGTATTCGAATAATAATGATAAGTGTAGAAAACAATTTTGAATTTGATTCGTTTTTGACCATGTTCTCACGGTTTTTTCATTTGTTCTCACGGTTCTCAAAATATTTAGCATTCTCATGTAAACCCTCCCCTATATATATATATATATATATAGTGGAGAGTTCAAATGAGAAGAAATTTTTTGTAAGAATAAAAAAGAAGAAATTTCAACCAATAAAAATGCTTCATTTTACTTTATTTAATTTTTGTATTTAATATTAGTGTAAGGGTATATTGGTAAACTTAGATGGATCATTAATTAGTAGTCTTCCTTTTTAATAGCTAACATTAAATTTGTAACTTATTTTCAAAAAAAAAAACATATTTTTCAAAAAAAGAAAAAATATATAATTTAAAGTGTAGCAAAAATTACGAGTTGTGTAGGATGAATTACGAGCTGTGTAGGGTAAATTTGAATATGTGTAGGATAAATTTCAAAACGCATAGGATAAATTTTGATTTGTGTAAGCAAAAATTTAAGTGTGGAGGATGATAGTGTTTATGACTAATTAATTAGTAAAAAATAATCATAAATGAGTTGAGAGAAAAAGTATTTAGTGTTTTACATTTGTACCCTTTGTTCTTTTTCTTCTTAATTTAATTTTCTTCTCAAATGAACCTTCCCCTATATATATATATATATATATATATATATATATAGGGTCCGGATTTAGATAAAACGGTGGAAAGTGTGAGAACACTTATGAATCGTCCGATCAAAACAATCTATGGACTAGATTGGCGCGGTGGCGTTTTTGTAAATAACATCAATTTTATTACGTGGACGCGCTTCATTAAGGGTAAAAAAGTCTTTTGACTTCTCTACACAAAACGCCATCTCATGAAATAAAATGCCAAAACAGAAATCACACACCATTCTAACTAAAAACGCCATTAAATATAAAACGCCAAACTTAATTATAATAAAATCCCGCCTAATAAACCGCTAAAAAAATCCTATATATACAACATCTCAGACCTTCAATTAAAAACACACACAAACCCCCAAACGCCATATTTAATATATACCATTCGGCTTAGAAACGCCAAAAAACCCAAACATCAAATATCTTCTAAACCAAAACATTTATTTGAAATTCAGTTAGGTTATCTGTAAGCTTCCGCTCAATGTAATGGACAAAATCCTTAAGTAAGGATATTGTCCATTTCATTGAGTAAAATCTTATTGACTTTATCCTCAACTTCCATCCAATTTATAACGCCAAAATATACAAAAACATTATTGAGGTTTGTTTGTCAATAAAATTTAGCTGTAATGGATGGACAACCTTGTCAGACATCTTTCTTAACTGAGCATTAACAATGTTGTCCATCATCATACAGTAAAACATTATTGATTTCAGCATGATCGAATTTACAGTTTTAAGGTGGTTTATTTAGTGGCGTTCTATTTCTCGGTAAAACGCCAAAAAAGTTAAAAAAAAATCAAACATCGTTCATTGGAAATTCAAGGATTGTTGGCTGAAACGGTGTAAACTCAATAACATTTTGCTGCATGAGATGGACAAATATTATAGAAAAAGAGGCTGATTTCAGACTTTGTGCTTCCACACGACGACAAAAAAACTACTTCGAAAAACAAAAATAAAAAAAAATCATACGAAAGTCGAAACAGCCAGTGAAGATGCTTCAAAAGAAGAAAGAGATTGGTGACAGTGAAGATTTGGAAGATCAATATATATTTTTTTTAATTTTCTTTTTGAGTTGATTGTTATATAATAACAACGCCATATCTAATAAAAATGCCACACAGCCAAATGCTTGTCAAAACGCCAACATGCCATAAAACGCCCTAAAAACTACCAAATCATAATAAAATTACTTTGGACAAGTATTATAAAAAACCAAAAAAATAAAAAAATACAATAAATAAAAACCAAACTTGAAAATGTAACTAGAAACAGTAACTACAAATCAGTAAAATTGAAGAGAGGGAAAATCTATTATATTAGAATCTAAAATGCTAAACTTGAAAGATGGGACGTGTTACAGACTTCAGAGATAAAGCTTATCAAAAACAATAATTACAAACAGTAACTGAAACGACGAATACTTTATTATAATAATGCACCGCCTAATTTACGCGCCAAAAAGACATCCTATAAAATGATACGTCTCAGCAACTTTCATTTGATCAAACAAAAAAAAAAACAAACGCCAATACTACTAAATACCACTCACTGTAAAACGCCAAAAAATTAAAAAAAAATCAAAGATTGCTAATATGCTTTCTTGGATATTCAGTATTGTTCTTTGGGAAGTTTCACTGAATGAATTCTTAGCTGAGGGGAGTAACTCAGTAAGATTTTGCTGCATGAGATGGACAAAAATTCAAAAAAAAGATACTGATGACAGTCATATGTCATTTTGTATTCTTTCTTCTTGAAGAAGGCTTGTATGAGGAGAAGAGATCAATGACACTGAAGAGTGGGATGATTACAAAGATAAAGATCAAGATGAAGAAAAGCGAAAAACCCACCCACACGTCATAGATCTATGTCCCCAAACATCCACAAAAAGCCACTTCAACAGACGAGCATGCAAAAATAATCAAACCGATGGGTTTGTTAAGTTTTACATAAAACGCCATATATTTGGTGACAGTTCTTGTACTATTGAAGAAGAGAGAGACTGATGACAGTGAAGATTGTGAAGAGAGATCCGATTAGGATTTTTAATTTATTTTCTTCGCTTCTATTTTTTTCCCTGTGTTTGTAATATAATCTTACAATTGTAAAACGCCAAGATACCACAAACGCCAAAATGTATATAAAAATAATAAAACAATGGGCCATCTTGTTTAAAACGACTAGAAAAACGCCATTCAGATAGATTTCCTGACCCCCTGGGTTCCCAGGGCATACGATTTGCATAAACGCCATAAACGCCAAAAATTTTAATACAATGAAACCATTAAACGCCATTAATTATTGAATTTGGTTAACGCCAAAAATAAAACAATGTTGTGAAAAGTGGAACTGGAAAAGCAGAAGATAAAAGGACAAATAAGCCCCTCCGCCCTTTTCTATGCCGCGTGACACGTGTTGGACCAGGATACGTTCTCACCGTTCTCACACTTTTGAGCATTTTCTCCTGATCCCGTTTCTATGTATATATATTAATCCATTTATAAAAAAATATACAAATTATCATAAATAAATGTTATAAATAATTCTCTTAGTTTTTACAGTTTATACAATGGTTATAAAATTTATATGAAATTTTTCTATAAGTTTTAATAATTATTATGTAATTAAAGAATTGGCAGAATTATTTGAACAAATAAATCCATTATAAAATTATGGTTTTAAAATAAAACTTGGGATAATTATTACATGTGATATATATATACTTTTTAGATTAGTTCGATGAACTTATTTAAATATTGGCATTATTAAAATATTTAAAAGACATTAAAATGGTAAATCTATGATTTTGTCATGTATAATAATTCTAGAAATAAAAAGATATTGTTTTAGTTATTTTCGTTAAATGATTAATCTATATAATATAAGCCCCAAATAAAAGACCCCAATTTCTTAAAATTAATAGGTTATCCTTTTGTTTAGTTTTTTTGTTATTTACATTGCGATTATCGTTTAGATATAAACTGTTCCATTTCGTGCGGTGCATTCTCGTGGATCGCTTCTTCGCAACCAGTGAGTAGATCTATTTTTTCCCTTTTTAGCCATTAAATATATTTGGGGGGTATTATATGTCATGTTTTCATTTGCTTTCTATTTTATTAAATAACATGCAAAGTCAACGTGTCACAATGTGTATCTCGTTCATTGTTCCTATTATTTCTAGTATCTATCGTTGCATATATGTGCATCTATGTGTTTACTCGCTTTGTGGCATAGGTTTTGCGTGGATCCACCTGGCTGACTAGGTTCCCCACGACCAAGGGTTGTAGCCTAGTATCGCCACCAGTATTAGACTCGATCTTCGGGGCTTGAGACTAATGTATGTGATGTGCACAAAATGTGCACAAAATGCAACATATAAATTACATCAATTGTGGCATAAAACTAACCCTTTTTTAGTACTAATGTTAGAAAAAGTGTGTTTTTGTCTTCCTTTTGTATTTTCAGGATTAAATGAGCTCAAATGAACAAAAGAAGCAAAAAGGCAGCCAAATCTAACAAAAATACAAGAAAAGGAACAAACGTGGCATGCCCGACCCCCCGACAGCATCTTCCAAAGCAAAAACAAGTGAACAGAAGGCTGAACACGCCCCGTGCTTAATGAGCACGGGGGTGTGCCCAAGTGTCAGCAGAAAAGACAAAGTTGTAGAAGTTTCTATCACCCACCACAGGGGCGTGCCCAGCGGACACGGGGCCGTGGTCAACTCTAAGATTCGCAGAATCTGAGGAAATCTTGATAGTACAGATACGCTTCTGCACACGGGGTCGTGCTCAGCGGACACGGGGGCGTGGTCAACTAATGCAGACAAACTGCAATTAATGAAGAAAGAGAAGAGGGATGGACACGGGGCCGTGCCCAATGGACACGGGGCCGTGCCCGAGCTTCTGTTCAGGCTATAAATAGGGGTGCTTGGCTCACTTGCAAATCATCCCTTGGCACACCACCTCTCTCACACTTCACCCACCACCCACCACCATCACAACACCATCATCCACCACCATCATCCATTGTCTATCATAGAGTGTGTGAGTCGTCTCGGGATCCAAGATTGATCATAAGAGTTCTTGACAATCAAAGGCCATGTTTGCCTAAGTCTCTTACATCACTTGGTGAAGACAAGCATTTAGTGTAATACTTTTTATTTTTAATCTTTTCGCACTTTTTATTTGGTTATGTATTAATGACTTTAATAACTAGTTTTATATGTTGAAGGTGATTCTTCCTTATCATTTGTCCGTGGTGTCTTGGTATTATTTTACTGTCTATATAAAATAAAAGATTTTCACCATTCATATCTTCACGGTCTATATGGAGATATGTTGGCTAACTGGTCAGGGGTTAAGGGAATGGTTTGTTAAGAGTCTTGCCATTGTTCAGTGTATAGAGATTTGCAAAGGACCTGGGTCAAATTTAGTAGGACCTCCTTCAATACCCAATGGTATTGGATGGCGGGGGTCCAAACTCTTTGATCCCCTCATATATAAACTACTATTAAAACTTTAACCCGGCTACATAGGACTGTATCCCTGCTGACTCAGACTACTTAGCCGAGGGTAACGTCACCTTCAAAAGAGGGGCCTACCACATTAGCATTAATAACTTAATTAATTATCTTTCAATAATCTGACCCTTTAGGATTGTATCCTTGCTGACTCAAACTACTGGGTTGAAGGTAACGTCACCTTCAAAAGAGGGGCCTACTACAATGACTAAGATAACCTCTTAAAAGTGCAAAAGTGCGGAAATAATCAAAGGTTACACTAAAAGCAAGTCGGATCCAAGTGATTCATCTTGTCTATCTGTTTTTACTTTTATTTTATTTTTCAACATTTTAGTTAGTTTTATTTTTCTAGTTTGAAAACATTTTTTCTAACTTTTTGATTTGATTAGACGTTGAGGATAAACCGGTATTAAAAGCTCTTGTGTCCTTGGACGACCTCGGTATCTTACCAACACTATACTACGCTCACGATGGGTGCACTTGCCCATATGTGTGTTTAGTGTTAGTAAATATCGTGTTTTATAAATTTAAAACTTGGCTAAAAAAGTGTTACAGGGCTTAAAATATACATTAAAAATATATAACACTTCACACGCATCAAGTTTTTGGCGCCGATGCCGCGGATACAAGGATTTTAAGAAAGTTAGGAATCAATGGCCTAATCGTTTTTTCTAATTTTTCTGTTTTTTTTAGGATTTTCTAGATTTTTCAGTTTCTGCAGAGCTTAGCACGGGTCGTGCCTGGTCAGACACGGGCCGTGCCCAGCATTGTTACTGGCAGTTTTTATTTTCCGAGTTACAGAGAGTTGAGCACGGGGCCGTGTCGGTGCAACACAGGGCCGTGTCGAACTCCCCAGTAACAGGGATCCGGAAAACAATCACTATATCTCCGACTACGGACCGTGTTCATCTGAACACGGGGCCGTGGTGAAGCTTCTGACCAACGTTCTTTTTGTTTTTATTGCAGGACTAGGAACCCAGGCGCCACATCTGAACTCTCCACGTAGTGTATTAGCTCCAGTTCTAGTAGAGACGTAAAAGAACCCCTAGACGAACCCAAACGCTTTCTAAGAAAAAGACTTAAAGCTAAACACCAAGAGAAAGTTTCGGGGGACCCACTTCCAATGGCGGACCAACGTACCCACATGGATTACCTACGACCCACCGTGGGTAATCTCGGCGCCACTATCAATGCACCAAATGTCGAAGCCAACAACTTCGAGCTTCGGCCGCATTTGATACAAATGCTTCAAAACTCCGCAACCTTCCATGGGCTTGCGGACGAGGATCCCCATCTACATATTACTAATTTCTTAGAAATATGTGATACCTTTCGGATGAATGGAGCATCAAACGACGCCTTTCCATTTTCACTAAAAGACCGAGCTAAGGCTTGGCTTAATGCCCTCCCAGTTGGCTCGGTAAACACCTGGGATGAACTAGCCCAAAAATTTCTATATAAGTACTTCCCTCCTGCTAAAATGGCTAAATTAATGACTGAAATTAATACATATTCACAAGAGGATGGGGAATCCTTATATGAAACTTGGGAAAGGTTCAAGGAGCTACTAAGAAAGTGTTCTCATCACGGTCTTGCGGTATGGCAACAGGTATCCACTTTTTACAATGGGTTGTTGCCACACACAAGACAAACACTTGACTCTAGCTCCGGGGGACTTTTAGGTAATCATCGCCCAAGCGAAATATATATTCAAATTGAGGAAATTGCTCAAACCAATTTTCAGTGGCACACTCCCCGAGGCAATAAATCTATTGCCCCGGGCGCCCATAAGGTTGATGAAAGCACTTCTTTACAAGCTCAAATCGAGGCCCTTTCTTCGAAAATCAAAAAGCTAGAAATGGCAAAAACGGTCTCGATCATGGCTTGTGAAGGGTGTGGTGGGCCACATGAAAATTGGAGTAGTATGAAAGAAGTAGATGATCAAACAGAGTCGGTAAACTACATTGATAATAGACTTAGGCCGTCGGGTCCTCCAACGGGTACCTACAACCAAGGATGGCGTAACTACCCTAACCTTGGTTGGAGAGAACCCGGCAATAATAGTAACCAACAAAATCAACGAACAAACTTTCAACAACCAAGAATTGAGTCACAAAATTTCTCTCAACAACAAAGTGGACGAGAAAGGCTTGAAGATACTGTATCTCGCCTCATCTCCGACACCGAAAAGAAAAACTCGGATCGATTTCAACAATTGGAATCGAATTTTAGAAATCAACAAGCTAGTATACAAAACATTGAAAAGCAATTAAATCAAATAGCTCAAAATTTCTCCAAGAGACCACAAGGCGCGTTACCAAGTAATATTGAAACCAACCCAAAGGCGCAAGTACATCTCATCAGGGGCGGACCCACATTGAGTGGGTCGGGGTCCACGGAGCCCAATCTTTTTTAAAAAATTAGTAGATTCGGTATGTTAATTTTTGTATGGACCCCATAAAAATATTTAGTTGGACCCCATAGTATCAAAAGCAAAGTTGTTGTGGTGGTTAATCCCTTGTTTGCTAACAAAGAGGTCCTGGGTTCAAGTCTAATACCAGCCAATTTTTTTGTTAAAATACACTTTTAAAATGTTAAAATGAATGAAAATTTACTCAATTTATGCCTTTTGCTTAGACATGTGTTTTTTTTATTTATTTATCTTTTTTTAAAGGTTCCAAGCTCAATAAATCACCCCGACTCGACCCAAACGACGACCGACCCGAAAATTCTATAGTTTGGGTGTAAAAAATCCAAGTATCGAAAAAACTGGACCCCATTGAAAAAAAATCCTGGGTCCGCCACTGCATCTCATCACCTTGAGAAACCGTACCGTGGGTCCTGAAGAGGCTCCGTTACCACCAACTGAAAGAAGCCAATCGAGCCAAACCGCAACTCCACCCACGCCCCAACAAGAAAAGGCTTCTCCACCAATTCAAGAGCCTACTAAGACTCCTCCGGTTCCATACCCCGGTCGGTTAATTCGTCAAAAGACCGATGAACAATTCGCAAAGTTCGAAAATTTACTAAAACAATTGCATGTCAATATTCCATTTATCGAAGTCCTAACTTAAATGCCTAAATATTCAAAATTTATGAGAGACTTACTCACTCATAAAAGGAAAATTGAATCATTGCAATTAGTTAATTTAGACGAAGAATGCTCCGCCTTACTACTCAACAAACTCCCGCAAAAGAAGCTTGACCCCGTAAGCTTCACAATTCCTTGCTCGATTGGGGAATCCCCCGTTCGTAATGCACTAGCCGATCTCGGAGCAAGCATCAACCTCATGCCCTCATCAATGTTCAACTGACTCGGCTTAAAGAAAACAAGCCCTACAAAAATTAGCATACAACTTGCCGATAGATTCGTCAAATATCCACAAGGTGTCGCTGAAAATCTACTGGTCAAAGTCGGCGAATTTGTCTTTCTGGCCGACTTTGTCATACTAGATATGGAGGAGGATGCCGAAGTACCACTCATCCTAGGGAGGCCATTCCTAGCTACGGCCCAAGCAGTGGTAGATATGAATGATGGAACACTAACATTAAGGATTGGGGACGAGGAAATGAAGTTTCGAGTTGGGAAAAGAGTAGAAGACGAAGACCCGGTCAACTACATGAAGGTTATTGACTGAAGTTTGGATGATGCTCTCCGACGGTGTAGCATGGGATGCAAAACATCCCTCTTGGGTAACATATGACCAGGCTTTGGGTCTAGCCAAGGACCCTTATAAACGTTGCGCACCACGGAGGCATTCCGCGGAACTGTCCTTAGTTTATTTTAGATTAATTTTTTACGTTTTCTAGTTTCGTTTTAATTTTCAGGAATAAAACACACTCAAGAATGATGAAGGATAACAAGGAAAACTTGCACCAGTACCCCATGCACAAAAACAGGACGTCCCGAAAATTTTTCTTCGTTAGAGCAAGTTCAGCACGGGCCGTGCCCGCCCAACACGGCCCCGTGCTGCACAATCTGCAAGAAATGCCCAGTTCAGGTAACTGGACACGGGGCGTGCTCACTGAACACGCCCCCGTGCCCAGGCTTCTGTTTCTTTTTATCAATTTTCGTTACTGGCGATCTGAACATGGGGCCGTGCCAGGACACCACGGGGCCGTGTCCAGACGCCCAGTATCATAAATTTTTGCTTTTTCACACCTTTTTACACATTCAATCAATCTAAAAACTTATTTTTGGGACACATTGAAAACAATGTGTAATTTAAGTGTGGGGGAGATGCTAAATCCTTGAATTTTGCAAGTCCTAATTACAAGTCTTGCACAAAACTCTATTGGAACCGCTAATCACCCCAAATTTTTTTTCAAAAATTTCCATTTTTTTTACTTGTCTAGGTTTAATTTGGGAATTTCAAGTTCTAAAAAGTTATATTTTTTACAAATTTACAACCGATAGCGTCGTGATAAAAAGAACCAACATAAGAAAATTATGAAACGACATGTCAAGTTTAGTTAAAATTTGATTATATATACTTGATCACATGAAAAAAAGTCATTCCCACAAAAGTGAGTTTTGAGCCTTTATTGAGCATACAAATACATATCTTTAAACTAAATGCTCATTTTTCATTTCTTGTGTGAATAGCCGCTTGGTTCTTACGACTCTAGAACTTGCCAAGACGATACATTCCTGGTCCTTACCAACTAACACCCGAGTAAGTAAATGACGGAGGCATTAGGACTAACCCTTTTTATTTGTACACCATTATTTTTCTTTTTTTTTACCACGTACCCAAAATCCCCCTAGTTAACCCCTTTGAGCCTAAACCTTTTCATTTCTTAACCCAAAACAAACACCCTTTTATCCACCAAAACCCTTTTTCATTTTAAACCCTTTATTTTAGTAACAAAGCTCGGTTTTTCTTATGACTTGCCTATGAAAAAAATGATGATGATGAAGCCAAAAGAAATAAGCAGACAAGTCTATCAAAAAGTAATTTGTTTGAAGAAAGGCTTCATCAAAATAAAAAGTTACAAAATAATAACAAGTCTTACAAAAAACCGATGCTTTTTACGTCTTTCGCCCTTTTACTAACCACTAACCCAACCACCTACCTTCAACCCAAGCCTAACCCTTCACCCCAAAAGTCCTCTTGATATTTACAAAGATATATAGTTAAAAAGGAGGAGGATTGATTGCTTGGCAAGCTTATGGTAGGAGTAAGTTCCATGCTGCGCTCGAGTGATTCACTAAAATACATCTTCGGCCGAGTGTTGAGTGATCCCCCGTGAGGTATGTGAACATGTATATAAATGGAATTTTAAAAAGGCATGTTATGCCCTAATAAGTAATTTATCTTATGTAATGTTTTTAATAAATCATGATGAATAGGATTGTAAATAAATAAAAATAAAACTTAATAAAGAATCTTGGAAATCCCGACACTCTATGACAAGCCCAAAAAACCTTCTCTTCTACCCATTCAATTTGGGAGTGTAAAAGCCACATTATAAAGAGTTTTGCTTGAGGACAAGCAAAGATTCAAGTGTGTGTATTGTGGGGGGGGGGGTTGATGTGCACAAAATACAACATATAAATTACATCAATTGTGGCATAAAACTAACCATTTTTTAGTACTAATGTTGGAAAAAGTGTGTTTTTGTCTTCCTTTTGTATTTTCAGGATTAAATGAGCTCAAATGAATAAAAGAAGCAAAAAGGCAGCTAAATCTAACAAATATACAAGAAAAGGAACAAACGTGGCATGCCCGACCCCTTGACAGCATCTTCCAAAGCAAAAACAAGTGAACAGAAGGCTGAACACGCCCCGTGCTCAATAAGCATGGGGGCGTGCCCAAGTGTCAGCAGAAAAGACAAAGTTGAAGAAGCTTCTATCACCCACCACGGGGGCGTGCCCAGCGGACACGGGGCCATGGTCAACTCTAAGATTCGCATAATCTGAGGAAATCTTGATAGTACAAATACGTTTCTGCACACGGGGTGGTGCTCAGTGGACACGGGGGCGTATCAACTGTTGATGCACGAATGTCTAAAGCCTACGTCTTAGTCTTAGTCAAGCTTGTATAGGGTCTAGGGGTCAAATATGTGAATTATGTATAGTATAGGGGCTGTTTTTTAATGTTTATGTTGTTATGGGCTGATTCCGCTCGAAATGACATTGTGTCATTTGGAGCGAAATCAGTTGCTTCTGATTCCGCTCGAAATGACACGATGTCATTAGGAGCGGAATTAGACCCCTATATATAGTTGTGATGTTTTCTCATTTGGTAATTGAATGTCGAATGTGTAGCCGAACTGCTGCCGAATTTTTCTGAGAAGTATTAATGAGAAAACGTGTTTAAAGTGATCTGCATTCTATTTCTACTCCATTCTCTTTGATTCAAGTTGTTTGTGTATTTCCGCTGCATAAACAGTGGTGTTCATGCTCTGATTGACTCATTTGATCGTCAATAACGATCCTACAATTGGTATCAGAGCTAGTTATGAGCTAGAATACCAGAATCAAAGCTTTTTTACTATACTTTTTGAGTTTCTAGACATTGCCACGGACAAAATGGACTGAACTTTGGACATATTGTGTAAAATTGACAATTAACAAACCCTTGAGAGTTTCAGCATAAAATACGGCTTAAAACTGGTTAAAAATGGCTCGAAACCTGATTCCGCTCGAGTGAGCATTTAGTTGATTCCGCTCGAACATTTGGAGCGAAATCAGGTTTTTCATTTGTCAAGTTCTGATTCCGCTCGAGCATTTGGAGCGAAATCAAAGTGTTTGACTGAATCTGTGATTCTGCTCGAGGATTCATCTGATTCCGCTCGAAATTCATTTGTGATTCCGCTCCAGAGGTAATTCCGCTCGGAATTACCTGTTGATTTCGCTCGAAAATCACAACTTTTGATTCCGCCCGAGACTAAATTCTAATTTCGCTCGAAATTTAAAATTGTAATCCCGCTTGAAAATTATTTTTAAGTGTAAAATCATGGTTTGAAGGTTTAAGTCCGTTTTGTTCGTGATATCGTGTTGGGAATTCAGTATGTGTAGAAAGTTTTTCAGTAAAAGTAACCTGTTTGTCAAAAAGTTAAAAATTTTTCAGAATTTGTCGCCTAAAATGGAAAATCAAGATTTTTACAACCTTTTTGCGGGTAGCGGCATGACGGCAACACAAAGTCCGGCAAGCATAGTTCAAAATGTCAACATGGAGAATGAGCTAGGAACAATGCAGAAACTGCCAAAGCTTATGAACTTTGATGAGTATGCCCTTGTAAGACCCTAATACGTATTTGACTAAAAGTCGCAGCGGAAGTTCAAGCCATAAACTTTCTTTCATTATAAACACCTTAACTTATTTAAAAATTAACTTTAACATAACTCTTTCACATAAATCCATCAATCGACTTATTTACTAAGTAAAAACATAGCTTATGTTTACTACATTATATACATCAACGTTCCCGTACAATCTCACTAGTGACTCGATCCTCGATCTCTGTTCCTTGATGATCCGCGTGACTCGTACTACCTGCGCTCACCACATTAAATTCATAACATTAGTACGCATTATAAACATACAAGATTTATTCACGTTTACTTTTTGTTCCGTTAACTCTTTACATCCCAGCTTTCCATCTGATCGTACATTCCGTGGTGAGACTTTCTCATTGTACCTGCGTTACACTTCGTTCACAAGGCACACTATTATTATCGTCAATACTCAATTTCATTGAATACATGCGTATATACTTTCATACATACTTACATATGTGCATCCGTTCACACATAACTACTTACAAATCTACGTACCTACATTCATACGTACGTTCCTACATACGTGCATACCTACATACATACACGCATACATGTCTACATACATACCTATTACATGCCTTCTCACAACCCTACATACGTGCACACACTTTCGTACATACTCACTTGGATATATATATACACCTGCACATACTACCTACATACACACCTACATACATACATACATACATTCATACATACCACTTATATTCACACATACATACATACATACCTTCATACGTATCTACTTAAGGAAATTCTTAACTTAGAATCCCACATTTAGGTACCATATTACTACATATTCTTTAGGATCCCACATTTAGGTACCATATTACTACATATTCTTTAGGATCCCACATTTAGGTACCATATTACTACATACTCTTTAGGATCCCACCTTTAGGTACCATATTACTACATATTCTTTAGGATCCCACATTTAGGTACCATATTACTACATATTCTTTAGGATCCCACATTTAGGTACCATATTACTGCATACTCTTTAGGATCCCACATTTAGGTACCATATTACTACATACTCTTTAGGATCCCACCTTTAGGTACCATATTACTACATACTCTTTAGGATCCCACCTTTAGGTACCATATTACTACATATTCTTTAGGATCCCACATTTAGGTACCATATTACTACATACTCTTTAGGATCCCACATTTAGGTACCATATTACTACATACTCTTTAGGATCCCACATTTAGGCCCCCTACCCGTCGGCGACGCCCTCTAGTTTCTTTATTTGCAGTTTTCTGCAGGTTCGTTTCGTCGTCCGTACGCACTAAAACGCACGTAACTTTCGAACCGTTTACCCGTTTAACCTCCCGTTTCTTCCTACATGCTTGTAAATTCACATCCTATCGAATGAACTTAAAATCCCATAACCGCCTTAAGGAAAATCTTAACTTACACGCTATCGGCTTATTACCCTCTTACCCACAATTCGACCCGTTCATGCATTCATCAACGTAACTTGTTTGTTTTACCATAAACTCTTATAAAACTAATAATATCAGTGACATCTATCATAAAATAATAAGTTCTTAGACATTTTGCATCCTCTTAACACATTATCGTTCATATACTTAGTTTTGACCCGTTAAGGGTATTTGCGCGTTAAATGGTTTATGACATACCAAGACCATACTCTTCGCTTCCATACTTGTCCAAGACATTACACTAATCAATAACTTGCTTCTAAACTACTTATTAAGATCGTTTGCCCAAAATACCCATCAAGGGCATTTTGGTCAACTTTAATCCCATCATTTACGACGAAAGCCTTTCCTACATATTTAACCTCAAACATCATGTTTAATTAATTTCAACACTTTATTACTTACTTGAACTAAGAAGTGATTACGGAAATCACTTACCTTGAGCGTCCAAGTTCAAGCATAGGTTCCATGCTTTCTTTTGACCCATTAGCCTCCGTGCTTGAGCCCGTAGACATGCTATCTATCCTTACATGACCATACATTGATACCCTTGTTAGTAAACAAGGCCACACAAAGCATCAATCACAATAAATCTATGCTCAACAATTGACTTTCATTAATGGATTTCTTGCAACTCATAGCATAGATTAACAATGAGATCCTTTCTACTCGCATAATATAAACACGCCATTACATATCTTGCTATAAATATTTCGTGCATCACTTTGACTTCCTAAACCGTACGTTTATGATAAGAGATCTACCTCACAGCATTCCTACCATTGTTGACTTTCCAGAAAGTCAACTATCAAGCATTTCAACTTCCAACTTGGACACACATTCATTCACAAATTAACATGTTAGAATATAGTCATTATGCCATCTATGCTTCATACTCATTTTGTAGGACATATTTGGCCGCATAATCAAATAGTTACACATACACATATACATACGATTCCGTTCATATCAACATCTTTATAGTTAACGCCAATATCAATTAAGTTTACTCTTTTCTAGGATTCTCATTCGTTCCATAACCATTCTTAAGTTGAAACTAATACGATCAAACATTCCATATATATTCATCACATCATTCAAGCGTATGGTACGAATTTCACATATTATTGTCATTTAGGCATTTCATCAAACACCTTGTGTGCGTACTACCATCTAAGCTTAATGTACAACTAATTCATGCATATCCTTCTAACCTCATACATAATTCACCAAAATTCTTCCTTCTAATCATCATGAATCATTTCTACATAATCATTAAACATACTAGAATCACATTTCTTTCAATTCCTCTAACAAGAATCTACCATGCATGCCAAAATACATCAATATTAAGCAAGAATTGGACATGGGTGATCATTCAAGTTGTTATCATCACCATAACCAAATGGGTTTCACATATAAACATCAAATTAACCCAAATCTTACATAACCCATGTTCTATATGGTGTTTCTAACCCTTATACATAATCAATTTCATATTATCTCACGGATTAGAGCATAACCCACTTCACCCATGATCACCAATCTTAAATTTAAAACATACCTTATGATCTCCTCATGTTGGTGATCATTAATCCATGCTCGGTTATAGATTTAAGCATCATTTAGCCTTTCAATTTGGATGATCTTTCATGTTTAGGGTTTGGAGTTCTTGAGAGCTCCTGATGCTTCACGAACACACACGCATGTGTGTTTGTGTGTGTGTGTTGATCTTTTAATTAGTAAACAACTTTCATTTGTTTCCACTTTAGCCCCTCGGGTTTTCCTTTAAAACATAAATGACACTACCTTTCATTACTTAATACTTTTGACCATACCCTTAACTATGTTAAATAGCCTAGTTATTTATTTCATGACGTGTCATAAAGGAACATCCGACAAATATTAACATTCAGATTTTGGGGCGTTACAAGTCTACCACCCTTAATTGAGGTTTCGTCCCCGAAACCTTTCTTACCTTTATTTAACACTAATTATTCCTTCTCTACATACACTCGACACAACCACGAGCTCATCACAATGACTGTCATTCAATTTTCAAAAACATTCCTATTAATGTTTCTTTCATGTTTATTTCATTATTCATATCATTGACTTCTCCCTAACAATTCCATACCTTCCTTATCATAATTTCGCATATCATTTTCATTTCCTTGGTCTGACAACCACGGTTCAATATACATACTTCTTTGACTTGTAATCACACACACCTATGTACTTAACTCTAACGTGATCATCCTTCTACGTTTTCTACAATTACTTGTACCATGCATACCTTTACGTTACTTTCTAACCATCTTTTTCATTTCACTTTACAATTATTCTCACTTCGTGCATTATTTAGTTTACATACGTATGTGTATCATGTAGTTCATCTTACGAGAATTTAACCATTACCCGAAATCTATACATACTCATATATGCTTAACTTTAACGTTAACCTTATTCTACCTTTTCTACATTTACGTATACCTTGCATACCTTTATAGTATCTTTAAATCATTCCGTTCATTTCACATTACTATCGCTTTCACTTCATGCATTACTTAATTCACGTGTATAGACAGTTCGTATCCCTCCAATCATGAGTTAGACATTTTACTAACCTCTTTTTCATTTCCCAACCACGATCCGCAACCCTGATCGATCATCTTCTCCTCGTGCACTAGCCGTACAGGCCAAGTTTCATTCCTTCGTGTTGTGAGCTTCCGCTCGTGCACGTCCTTTCACCAATACGATTGGTTTCATCGCATCAATAGTCCTAACATTATCATCAACAACATCGGCGGTTAGCATATGTCATTCAAACATTCATAACACTAGGTGATTACACACCTATAATTCTGTTACATATTTCCTGCGTACATGCTATAACATATCTTACATTCCATTTCTTACACGCAATTCTTTCATTTTAGTTACTTATTTCGTCAACCTTTGCAGTTTGACCTTTTAAGGTTAAACCGAATTTTCTTACTTATCATAGATGCATTGAAGTACACATTCGTGCTTCCTTCCATTCATGCTTACTTACAAAGACATTCATTACATCGTTTTAGTATTCTTAACAAACTTACCCTTTTTGTTCATACTTAAGCCATTGTCTGGGTCATAGCCCGTCATTCATTCTGACTTCTAAGAGTCGATTTCTAACACATTTAACACATACCTTGTTCAAAACTTCCTTCTTTCGTTTTATAACTTAGGTCTGCATGCTCATTACGATCATTCTTTTGTTTCTTTACTTTACATTTGCCCATATGACTCATTTAACACAATCAGGGTCAGACTATCGACACTTCTTATGTAGACTAGTTTCGTCTTTTATACCTTAAATATGTTTCGCGGATTCGAATGCATTATTCATACCTTTCGTACCTTCTATGTTTTGAATCCGTCTTGCGGATTCAAACATTGCATTCGCATCTTTCATTCTTTGAATCCGTCTCGCGGATTCAAACATTTCATTCATACATTGCTGACCCGTACTGTCTTACGGATTCAACATTCTTCATTCTTATCACTCATACTTTTCACTCTTACATAGTACTCTCAATTTCCCGAGAGCCTTACTACCCACTTCACCCGCACGCCCACCTGCAACCCAATTCTAACGGACATACCTGCGATAATTACCACGGTCTCACGAACGTCATATGCTTCTTGCGTACTGGCCAGGTGCGCAATTCACATACTAATTCCGTGCCTTCAGGTAATCATCGCCTTATGTCCGCATTAGTGGGTCTCAGTTAGTGCTACATTTTTACAATTTTACCAAGACAATATCGTTGTCTTCCGTTTAGTACTTACCCTCCCAAGGAGACTTCTTCCTTTTTCTTTTAACAACGGTACCCATACATATCAACATTGTGTACCTGGGGTCCGTCTGTCCATTCGCATCCTTGACTGCCTTAGCATCCACCTTAGACTGCATTCACGGATCATCCTCTCCAAACTTTTAAGCTTACCTTGCACATAGCAAACCGTTAGCTTCTTCATATGAATACATTCATATACGTTTTCATACCATTTCTACCTTTAGATCTTGATCGAGTCATGGATTGTACAGGTTCCTTATCACAAGAGCACATAGGTTTGAGTTCAAGTACCTACCTTCTCGTACTTGATTCCCTCAAACCAGGGCTCTGATACCAACTTGTAAGACCCTAATACGTATTTGACTAAAAGTCGCAGCGGAAGTTCAAGCCATAAACTTTCTTTCATTATAAACACCTTAACTTATTTAAAAATTAACTTTAACATAACTCTTTCACATAAATCCATCAATCGACTTATTTACTAAGTAAAAACATAGCTTATGTTTACTACATTATATACATCAACGTTCCCGTACAATCTCACTAGTGACTTGATCCTCGATCTCTGTTCCTTGATGATCCGCGTGACTCGTACTACCTGCGCTCACCACATTAAATTCATAACATTAGTACGCATTATAAACATACAAGATTTATTCACGTTTACTTTTTGTTCCGTTAACTCTTTACATCCCAGCTTTCCATCTGATCGTACATTCCGTGGTGAGACTTTCTCATTGGACCTGCGTTACACTTCGTTCACAAGGCACACTATTATTATCGTCAATACTCAATTTCATTGAATACATGCATATATACTTTCATACATACTTACATATGTGCATCCGTTCACACATAACTACTTACAAATCTACGTACCTACATTCATACGTACGTTCCTACATACGTGCATACCTACATACATACACGCATACATGTCTACATACATACCTATTACATGCCTTCTCACAACCCTACATACGTGCACACACTTTCGTACATACTCACTTGGATATATATATATACACCTGCACATACTACCTACATACACACCTACATACATACATACATACATTCATTCATACATACCACTTATATTCACACATACATACATACATACATACCTTCATACGTATCTACTTAAGGAAATTCTTAACTTAGAATCCCACATTTAGGTACCATATTACTACATATTCTTTAGGATCCCACATTTAGGTACCATATTACTACATATTCTTTAGGATCCCACATTTAGGTACCATATTACTACATATTCTTTAGGATCCCACATTTAGGTACCATATTACTACATACTCTTTAGGATCCCACCTTTAGGTACAATATTACTACATATTCTTTAGGATCCCACATTTAGGTACCATATTACTACATATTCTTTAGGATCCCACATTTAGGTACCATATTACTACATACTCTTTAGGATCCCACATTTAGGTACCATATTACTACATACTCTTTAGGATCCCACCTTTAGGTACCATATTACTACATATTCTTTAGGATCCCACATTTAGGTACCATATTACTACATACTCTTTAGGATCCCACATTTAGGTACCATATTACTACATACTCTTTAGGATCCCACATTTAGGCCCCCTACCCGTCGGCGATGCCCTCTAGTTTCTTTATTTGCAGTTTTCTGCAGGTTCGTTTCGTCGTCCGTACGCACTAAAACGCACGTAACTTTCGAACCGTTTACCCGTTTAACCTCCCGTTTCTTCCTACATGCTTGTAAATTCACATCCTATCGAATGAACTTAAAATCCCATAACCGCCTTAAGGAAAATCTTAACTTACACGCTATCGGCTTATTACCCTCTTACCCACAATTCGACCCGTTCATGCATTCATCAACGTAACTTGTTTGTTTTACCATAAACTCTTATAAACCTAATAATATCAATGACATCTATCATAAAATAATAAGTTCTTAGACATTTTGCATCCTCTTAACACATTATCGTTCATATACTTAGTTTTGACCCGTTAAGGGTATTTGCGCGTTAAATGGTTTATGACATACCAAGACCATACTCTTCGCTTCCATACTTGTCCAAGACATTACACTAATCAATAACTTGCTTCTAAACTACTTATTAAGATCGTTTGCCCAAAATACCCATCAAGGGCATTTTGGTCAACTTTAATCCCATCATTTACGACGAAAGCCTTTCCTACATATTTAACCTCAAACATCATGTTTAATTAATTTCAACACTTTATTACTTACTTGAACTAAGAAGTGATTACGGAAATCACTTACCTTGAGCGTCCAAGTTCAAGCATAGGTTCCATGCTTTCTTTTGACCCATTAGCCTCCGTGCTTGAGCCCGTAGACATGCTATCTATCCTTACATGACCATACATTGATACCCTTGTTAGTAAACAAGGCCACACAAAGCATCAATCACAATAAATCTATGCTCAACAATTGACTTTCATTAATGGATTTCTTGCAACTCATAGCATAGATTAACAATGAGATCCTTTCTACTCGCATAATATAAACACGCCATTACATATCTTGCTATAAATATTTCGTGCATCACTTTGACTTCCTAAACCGTACGTTTATGATAAGAGATCTACCTCACAGCATTCCTACCATTGTTGACTTTCCAGAAAGTCAACTATCAAGCATTTCAACTTCCAACTTGGACACACATTCATTCACAAATTAACATGTTAGAATATAGTCATTATGCCATCTATGCTTCATACTCATTTTGTAGGACATATTTGGCCGCATAATCAAATAGTTACACATACACATATACATACGATTCCGTTCATATCAACATCTTTATAGTTAACGCCAATATCAATTAAGTTTACTCTTTTCTAGGATTCTCATTCGTTCCATAACCATTCTTAAGTTGAAACTAATACGATCAAACATTCCATATATATTCATCACATCATTCAAGCGTATGGTACGAATTTCACATATTATTGTCATTTAGGCATTTCATCAAACACCTTGTGTGCGTACTACCATCTAAGCTTAATGTACAACTAATTCATGCATATCCTTCTAACCTCATACATAATTCACCAAAATTCTTCCTTCTAATCATCATGAATCATTTCTACATAATCATTAAACATACTAGAATCACATTTCTTTCAATTCCTCTAACAAGAATCTACCATGCATGCCAAAATACATCAATATTAAGCAAGAATTGGACATGGGTGATCATTCAAGTTGTTATCATCACCATAACCAAATGGGTTTCACATATAAACATCAAATTAACCCAAATCTTACATAACCCATGTTCTATATGATGTTTCTAACCCTTATACATAATCAATTTCATATTATCTCACGGATTAGAGCATAACCCACTTCACCCATGATCACCAATCTTAAATTTAAAACATACCTTATGATCTCCTCATGTTGGTGATCATTAATCCATGCTCGGTTATAGATTTAAGCATCATTTAGCCTTTCAATTTGGATGATCTTTCATGTTTAGGGTTTGGAGTTCTTGAGAGCTCCTGATGCTTCACGAACACACACGCATGTGTGTTTGTGTGTGTGTGTTGATCTTTTAATTAGTAAACAACTTTCATTTGTTTCCACTTTAGCCCCTCGGGTTTTCCTTTAAAACATAAATGACACTACCTTTCATTACTTAATACTTTTGACCATACCCTTAACTATGTTAAATAGCCTAGTTATTTATTTCATGACGTGTCATAAAGGAACATCCGACAAATATTAACATTCAGATTTTGGGGCGTTACAGCCGGATGGTCGGGTCGATTCAAAAATTGGGTCCAAGCCAACCATTTTGAGTTTTGGATGAAGATAGAGAAAAAATATGTTCCACCAGTTGATGGGTTGGGCTTAGAGAAAGGCATTGGAAGTTTGACTAAAACCGAACAGAATGATTTTAAGGCTGAGAAGAAGATGGTCAGTATTCTCCAACAGGCCATAAAAGAAGATATTCTTGTGCTGTTACAACACGATGACAACTCGCAATCGATGTGGCAAGCATTAAAGTTGAAGTTCCAAGGCAGCGTCTCTATCATCAAAAGCAAGAAAGCCCTAATCAAGAAAGAGTTTGACATTTTCACTGGGGTGAAGGGTGAAACAACGAAGCAGTTGATTGAACGTTATTGCCATCTTGTGGTAGAGATGAAAAGATTGGAGATTACAAAGACAAACGAAGAGTGGATCGACAAGTTGTCCGACGCAATACCTTATGATGAATGGGGGACATACTTGATGATGTTGAAGAATAACTCGGATTTCGTGAATTTGAATCTCAGTTCATTTATCGAGAAGATAGAGGCTCATGAGTTGGAGTTGTTGAAGATAAAGAAGATGAATTCAGCAAATGTGCAACAAGACGTATCTCTTTACTACAAAGGAAGCACTCCTGTTGCAACAAATCAAAGTCCAAAGATACAAACGGGTTTTAGTGCTGATACAAATTCAAGTGCTTTTACAAACACTCCACAATCAAACAAGCCCTCACCGTTCGTAAACTATGATCCAAACTTTAAAGCTCAAGAGCAGCCTTCACCTCAAAGCTCTACAAGTTCCAACAATCAGGCTTATGTTTCTGGGGTGCAATGCAACATTGCGGTGAATATTAAGAATGGAAATGAAATTACTGAAACAGCCACGAAACAACACATTGCTTTACTGGCTTCCGTTTTAGAGGCGTATGAAGGTTTGGTGGCGGGCAGGATCGGTAATCCGAATATGACAAAAGAGGATTACGACCAGATCGACCCCGAGGAGCTTGAATTGATTGATATAAAATGGTGCATGGCAAGTTTGGTTAGAAGGGCACAACGCTTTATGGAGATCACAGGCAAAAACAGTCTCTCAGGTCCTGATCAAAAGCTAGGTTTCGACAAATCAAAAGTTACCTGCTTCAAGTGTAAAGAACGTGGCCATTTCAAGAGAGAATGCCCGAACCGTGAAGTGAACAACCATCAGAACCCGTTCACAAACGATTATTACAGGCAGGCGATCTATCATCGGCCTAACCAACAACCTGCTGTTCAGAGGCCGCAAATCGAAAACAAACCAGAGAAGGCTCTTATCGTGAATCAAGATGATGAAAGAGTAGCTGAAGGTTTCACTTGGGATAAATACATCCCTGGAAGCGATGGGCAGGCCATGATGGCAGAAATAGTTGAAGTACCGGAGATGGTGATTGAACCAGAAATGATTGTTGAAGATGTTCCTGTTGAGAATGTGATTGACATTGAAGAAATCGCTGCAGAAGTTTACTATTACCAGTCAGAATATGAGGTATTGGCAAGTTCTATGAAATCAATAATGCTTCCTAAAGTTTTTAAATCTTTTGCAGGATATTTCAAAGAACCGACGACTGGATCATGTCCAAGATACGAAGAAAAGAAAGAAGTTGTCGAGGAGATGATAGACGTGACAAAAGTGTTGACTGGAGAGACATTGAAAGATATCGCTAACAAAGCTCTCATGGGAAAGCTAAAAGAGGTAGATTCAGAACTCGAGAAGTCAGAGTCTGTCAGTACCGTGTCAGTCAAACAGGAGTCAGATCAGGAATCTGGAATTCAGGAGGTCAAAGTGTCTGAGTCTGAGTTGAAAAATGTCGGTAAACAGGATGTGAAAATTGTTTGTGATGAATAGGTTGTTGAGAAAGTCATTTCAATCCCTGAAACACCATGCCAGAAGTGTTTACAACCGTGCATGGAGTGTCTTGAGAAAGACACTAAGTATCAGGAATTGAAACATCATGCAGATATGCTAAAATTTGATCTTGGACAAGTCAAAGAGGCTTATGATACTCTTGCCAGGTCAATTAAAATGATCCAAAAAGAGAGTGTTGAAAACGAAAAAGCAACAAAATTGGTTAAAGCAACACTGTTTGATAAACAAGTTGAGGTTAATTTTCATCTAGACACGATCGCTTCACTAAAGAAAGAGCTTGAATTAGCTAAAATCGAAAATGATCGAATTGATAAAAAATTGATGAGTTATGTGGCTTCATCCTATGTCCTTGAACAGATTGTCCCACAGCAGCCACATGTTGCACCAGTCTTTAACAACGTTCCACCCCCAATGTGGAATCATTATACACAGAAATATCCAGATGGGGTGGAAGCTGCTTTGAACCTCAAGTTGAGTTTAATTGAGGATGATTTGCCTGAGAGCATTGATGTTACATTCTCTGCATCTGACACAGACAATGAATCACAGATTATCAAAACTGTTTTCGATCAGGTGTTAGATGAAGAGAGTAATAACTCTGAGAAGTCTTAATCTGAGAAAGCTGTTACTGAATCTGAAGATGAGGGTAATTTCTTGGATCGGTTTATACCGAAATCAGACAAGAGTGCGAATGATGATCCGATTATGGTGGTCTACACTATGATTGGAACTGACAAACTTTACTCTGATTTCGAGTATCCTCTTCAGAACGTGAAGATTGAGAATGTTGAGAAAGTTTACAAGTTGGTTGAAATGAATATTGATGAGGTTAACAACAATGAATTCTTTTCAAAACCGAAAAAATCTTTTGTTACATCACGTCCTACCAGCTCGGGAAAGAAAGAGTGGGAAGGTAAGGGTAATAACAAGAAAAACAATTTTAAAAACAAAGGGATTGGTTTTGAGAAAAAGACGGATAAGCAGGTGGTTAAGCCAAAAGAGAAAATGAATGATATCTTTGTTGCTGGACCGAGTGTAGATGATGAAAAGGACTACATTTTTAGTCAAAAAGTGGTGGACGATTTCAATGCAGCGAAAAAGTTGAAAGAGGAAACAGTCAAATCAACTTTTGTCGAATATGACAAAAGAGTCTGTTATCGCTGTAGTGAAATCGGGCACATGGGAAAACAATGCAAGAAAGTGTTTGAAAAACCTGTTTTTGTAAAGCCAACTGTTCAAAAACCTCGATCAAAGTCACTGATTGATACAAAAGGTAAAAAACCGATGGTTTCCCCGATTCGCATTCTAAAAAGAGGAGAATCTTTGAAGTCCGAGGATAAGCCTAAATCGACCTTCGAGGTTGGCGAATCTTCCAAGTCTCACAAGACTTCAAAAATTTATCCGAAAACAAAAATTTTTGAAAACCAATCATGGGTTGCGAAGTCGAAACCATCTGTCGAGGTGAAAAAGATGGAAAATGCTTTAAAAAATGAAACAAAGTTTTTGAAAGACGATGTTGTCGAGTTTGAATCTGAACTTGATAAATTTCTTGTTGAGTTTCCCCCAATTAACAACAAAGTAAAACCAATTGTGAAAGATGATGTTCCTAATGTCACATTTAACTTTCCTAAAAATGATGAGAAGTGTGATGTAGTGTTTGGAACTGTTTCTGAGGTCAAAAAGTCATGGGCGTCATTGTTTAAATAAGTTGATTTGATGTTTGCAGGGGCTGCCCAGGTCTATCCTTTCGAAGTGGATCATGGACAGTGGTGCATCGAGACATATGACAGGGATGCTAGCTCTTCTTTACGACGTCAAATCAATAAATGGAAGTTATGTGGGCTTTGCCGGAAATCAAGGCGGCAAAATTGTTGGACAGGGAACATTGACGAACGGTGTCATCTCATTTGAGAAAGTGAATTATATCGTAGAGTTGGAAAACAATTTACTTAGCATTTCTCAAATGTGTGATAAATCACTCAGTGTACATTTCACAAAGAATGAGTGTGTGGTTTTAAAACCGGGGTTTAAAATCCCTGATGAGATGGTGTTGTTGCGCGCTCCATGGGAGAACGACCTGTATATTCTTGATATGAGCGTTGCAACACCAACAACTCATCAAAAACAATGTTTTGTGTCAAAATCGAAAGCAACGGAAAAAGAATCAATTATGTGGCATCGTAAGATGGGCCACATTCATGTTCGTAAAATGAATTTTCTAGTACACAATGATTTGGTAGAAGGTGTAAACTTAAAGAGTTTTCATTTGTCTGATGATTGTGTAGCTTGTAAAAAAGGGAAGCAGACTCGGAAGTCACACCCACCGAAGATACTTAATTCGATCAGGTTACCTCTTGAGAGATTACACATGGATCTCTTCGGGCCGGTCAATGTAAAGAGCATCAGTGGAGATTTGTACTGCTTGGTAGTAACTGATGACTTTACAAGATTCTCGTGGGTTGTGTGCTTGGAAAGAAAGGATCAGACATTCGAGTCACTGATGGTGTTGTTCAAGAAGATGGAAACGGTGTATAAGCTGCCGATCCGAAGAATTCGTAGTGATAACGGAACGGAATTCAAAAACAACAAAATGTACGAGTTTTGCAATGAAAAGGGAATTCTTCATGAATTCAGTACGCCATACACACCACAACATAAACGGCGTTGCTGAAAGAAAGAATCGGACCCTAATAGAGACAGCTCGAACAATGTTAGCCGATTCCAAACTACCGATCTTCTTCTGGAGCGAAGCAGTGGCTGCAGCTTGTTACACATTGAATCGCGTACTCACCGTCAAAAAGTACAAAAAGACATGCTTTGAGTTGCTACACCGGTACAAGCCGAATTTAGAGTTTCTGGAGCCATTTGGGTCTCCGTGTACGTTTATTGATGAGAATGGAAAATTTGGTGCTAAATCAAACGAGGGTTTATTTGTAGGTTATGCAAGCCCATTGAAGAGGGTGTTCGTACCGTGCCTGGGGAAAGTGATACAAGTTCAGCATGTGGATTGTCAGAAGCACACTCCATCACCACAACTTCCCGGACAAAGATTCCTGTTCGATTACGACAAGCTCTGGGAGTCGTTTCAACTACCGGTTCAACCGAGTGACGAGGAACTAGCACTTCTGTACCAGTACCAGCAATCTATGTCACAGGAGCAAGTGCCTAGACCGCTAGTAGTTTCTCCACCCACCGAGGGTACTCACAATGATGAAGCCGGACCAAGTGGAACAACTCACGAACCACCAGAGGAACCAGCTCCAACATTTGACGATTCTGACGACTTAGAGGCGGAACCCGCTCCGACCTTTGACGAGGAACCAAATGATACTTCGACGGAAGCTGAGGATCAAACTGTTGATCTTGATATATCGAACTTGCAATCGGAAGTGAATGTGCTTGACACCATTATGCCTCGGACTTTGTCTTACCATCCGTCAGAGCAAATAATTGGTGACCTGCAAAGTGGTGTCAAAACCAGAGACCAAATCAACCGAGCTCTTACATGTTTTTACTCTTCGGTTGCTCATTTGCAAGAAGAATTCTCATTAAAGTGTTTTCTTTAGCAGATCGAGCCCAGAACTTACAAAGAGGCGTTAACTGAAGACAGCTGGGTCAATGCAATGCAGGAAGAGCTGCTACAATTTGAAAAGCTGGGTGTTTAGAGAGTAGTTGATCTGCCACAGAATCAAAAGTTGATCAAAACAAAGTGGGTATTCAAGTGCAAAAGGGATGACAGAGGAGTCGTGGTGAGAAACAAAGCACGCTTAGTGGTACAAGGCTTTAGTCAGCAAGAAGGCATCGACTACGATGAAGTTTACGCGCCTGTTGCTAGACTCGAGGCGATTCGGATCTTCCTGGCGTTTGCGTCATGGAAAGACTTTAAAGTGTACCAGCTGGACGTCAAATCTGCCTTCCTATACGGAAAGATTAAAGAAGAGGTGTATGTGGGAAAACCGCCGGGTTTCACAGATCCACTGCACAAAAACAGGGTCTATCTGCTGGACAAGGCGCTCTACGGACTTCACCAGGCCCCGAGAGCCTGGTACGAGACACGTTCCCAATATCTGTTGGCCAACGGGTTCACCAGAGGGATAGTGGATAGCACGTTGTTCACAAAGGAAGTGGCAGGCCATCTATTGATCGTGCAGATCTACGTTGACGATATCATTTTCGGTTCCACCAACGACGAGCTGTGTAAAGAGTTTGAGAAAGTATTGAAGAAAAAGTTTGAGATGAGTTCGATGGGGGAGATGAAGTTCTTCCTCGGGATGCAGGTGGAGCAGATGCCCGATGGAATCTTCATTCACCAAACAAAATACGTGAAGGACGTGCTTGACAAGTTCGACATGACTGAATGCAGTCCTGCAGCAACCCCCCTTGCACAGAACCACGGGATTTGTCCTGACGAAAGTGGAGTGAAAGTGGACGAGACACTGTACCGGTCAATCATTGGATCTTTGATGTATCTCACTGCTTCTCGACCGGACATCATGTACCCGACATGTCTCTGTGCCAGATATCAGTCGAGCCCGAAGCAGTCACACCTGACGATTGTCAAACGTATCTTACGGTATTTGAAAGGTTGCCCAAGCATCAGCTTGTGGTATCCTCGCTCGGGTGACTTTTCCCTATCAGGTTTCGCTGATTCTGACTTTGGAAGCTGCAAGCAGAATGCAAAGTCCACCACTGCTGGGTGTCAGTTCTTCGAAACTCGACTTTTTTCCTAGCAGTGCAAGAAACAAACCGCAGTGGCGCTTTCTACGTGTGAGGCAGAATACGTTTCAGCCTCCAGCTGTTGCTCACAAATCCTATGGATCCAACAACAAATGCGCGTCTTCGGTTTGCAATTCTTGGATACACCGATATATGTGGACAACGAAGTAGCTATAAACATCACTAAAAACCCGGTTCACCATTCTAAAACGAAACATATCGAAATCCGTCACCACTTCATCCATGATTGTCACGAGAAGAAGTTAATCCGGATTGAACACATACACACCGATGATCAGAAAGCTGATTTTTATACAAAACCCTTCAACAAAAAGAGATTTTACTATCTTTTAAAATTGAACGGGATAAAAAATCTGCAATCTGGGAGGGTAGTAGAATGTGAAGCCGATGAGGGCGGCGATCAGATGTGAACCATGTCGTGTTGTCAACTTTATGCATAGTTTGTTTTCTGCTTTTCGATAAAAACAAAAACACAAAAATATGTTTTTCTTTTTAGGGGGAGAAATTTGCAGAAAAATACAAAAACATGATAAAATACAAAAATCCAAAAACATTAGAAAAATTGAAAAAGAGCTTGTGTATAATAGGGGATATGATAGTACATCAGCTAGGCGGACACAGTACGCTAAAGAAATGTAACGTTTAAAATGCATTAAGCAGTCTCGCTAAAGATGTGCCGATAGGTTTTTACAAAATCAGTAGATTTGTTTGGGATATAAACCTAAAATTTACTTGCTTTTACGTGGGGAACACCTCCATGATATATGGGTAACCCCCGAAATCTCGTTTGAAAGGTCCCTTATTCTGAGATACTAGGTCTTTATGCTTAGTGATATCTGGGGTATTATCCCGGGACTTCTGCTGTATGGAAATACTGACCTAGTCCCCGGATAATGCTTTACGCATATGCTTTACTTGTAAAGCCTCCCCTCAGCATAAAAAAATGATAATCATGTGCTGTTGTAAAGAAGATCCCCAAAGGGGACACACCGAAAAGTCGAAGTCGTCATCTCTCTGCGTATACGGAAGTCTCGACCTGAGCTCTCACGGCCCTCACAATTCACCCCATTACAGATATCATCTAGGTATACTCACCTGTAAGACTGAAAATTAGGATCTGGATACGGGAGTATATACTGAGGTGGGACACATGTAAAGGTTTAAGTCTTAAAACATTAATTCCGTATTCCGAATAGATTGAAAGTTCTGTGAAAATTTAAGAGGATCAGTATATCGGCAATCTACGCGAATTGTTTAAGGCTTGGTATGAAATAGAAGCTTAACGGTGCTTGTGTCTTGTCAAATGCTGATATGATCCCCTAACACGCTCACAAAAAGATTGTGTGTACATATTTCTGCTTATCTTGTTAAAAAATCCAAAAAGATTTTATTTGTTCATCTTATTTTCGACAACCGATGTTGGGGATCAGATAATCAAAGCCTTGTGCAGATCATGTCTGTTTGATGAGGGTTGGGTAAGCAGGAGATGCTAAACTGTGATTGGTACATGTTTGATAGATTGAAAAAGTGTTTGAATGTTCGAAAAGCTCGAAAGTTCATTAATTTGAAATGTTTTCAGAATCGAAAAGTCAGAGTACTTCATAATCTGGTCAACCAAGGTCATTCACTTGGACTTGGTAGACTAAACAGTTGACCAAGGTCATTAACTTGGACTTGGTTAACTGGGTGTGTCGGTGAACAATCAAAAATGTTAAAAAATCAAAAAGGTTTGAAAATTATGTTCTAATTCCGCCTGAAAATACATTAAAGTTAATTCTGCTCGTAGCTGCTTCAGGTTCTGATTCCGCTTGTAACTTCTAGTTGATTCCGCTTGAGAGAGCTGTTTGACCATTTCGAGCGGAATCAGACAGGCTATATAAGGCCACCTGATTCCGCTCTTACGTCACTTGTTCTTATTTCACCCCAAGTTTCTCTCTCAGCAATCTCGAGCGAAACCCCTTTATCTTCATTTTTCTACCGAATTGCTGCCCGATTTCAGTTAGATCTTGTGATTATTGTTAGCAATCTCAACTATTAACAATGGGCAAGGTAGATTTGGGCTCCAATTTGTGTATATCATGCATATTCATGTCTGTCGGCGATGTGATGAACCAAAAACGTAGATTTAGGGTTATAAACTGTTAAATCTAAACCATAAAACATATTACTGTTGTCGGTTTAGTGTGTAGATCATAAATTTGTGTGTTGATTGTTCCAGATCTGAGTGGATTACATATTGTCGATGAACTGTGGTTAAAATCTTAGATCTAGACAGTTTCAGAGGGTAAAAATGAAATCAAAACAAACCCATTGGTCGGAATTAACAGATTAACAGATTAACATGGCCAATTTCATGATCTGATCAATTTTGAGAGTTTACGTTTGATTCCGCTTGAAGATGAGAGGGTTAGGTGATTTCGCTTCTAAGTATTAACCTGATTCCGCTCCTAACTCAATTTAGTGATTCCGCTTCAAGAGTTTAACTTGATTCCGCTTCTGTTGTCATGTGATTTCGCTCTAAACATCTTTAGGTGATTTCGCTTGTAATGCTTTGTCATTACTTGTGATTTCGCTTGACGGTACTTAGTATTGAAATTTTTCTAAGTGTTGATTACTTTGTACTGTTTTGTCTTGCAGGGTTCGAACGTGATATTTGATCCACTTCACAACAGTTGTTGTGATTTTGATGTGCAAAAGAATTCAGAGTTGGCAAAATTCAGTAGCATTCTAGAGTTCATGAGTCGAGTACCTATTCAGAAAGCTCTTATGGATCAACGTCCTGTGTACAAGTCACACATTAAACGATTCTGGAAGCATGCAACATACGATGAAGCAAACAAAGTGATAAATTCAGTTGTGAAGCATCAAAATGAAAAGAAAACAATTGCTATCACAGAGGCGCTCATTCGTGAGGTTGTGAATTTTCCAGATGAAGAAGACTCGCCAACAAAGTTTCCTGAACGAATGGTCAAAGGATGCATGTTGAGGATGGGATATGTGGGTGCACTAAACGTTGGAAATTATTTGAAGTCAAAATTTCAGAAACCTTACAAGTTTATTGTTCATTGTGTATTAATGCCACTCAGCCATTGCAAAGGAGGGTATGATACCATGCGTGACTACCAGATGAAGATGGTCACTGCATTGGTTCTGAACAAGAAATACAACTTCTCGCATATTGTTTTTCATTATATGGCCGAGAATATTACAACAAAGAGTCGGACTTGGACTTATCCAAGATTCGTGCAGATGTTGATTGATCATGCATATCCAGATATTGAACGTGATTTGAAGAATGATTTGTTAGTTCAGTTACACATGAGCAACGATTCTCTCAAGTAGCTTGCAAGATATCACCCAAACCATCCTGAACCAAAGATAGTTGCTAAGTTCTTCGGATATATCAAAGATGTGAATTACGTTGATCCTGATCCAGTCAATAACCAAAACTAGAGAAATGAAGAAGAAATGAAGGAAACAGCTTATGCTGATGAGCTAAAGACTCTTGAAGAGTTCAAAACCACACGTAATGACTGGTTTGTCAAAGAACCGAGAAAGAGAGGCAAAAAGGTTACCCCTAAATCACAGGAGGGTGAGGGTCATCATCACAGCCAAAGAAAAAGCAAAAGAAAGTGGCAAAGACGTTGTTGATTGATGAGCCTGAGGTTGAGGAACCGGTTGAAAATGTGGAAGAAGATCCGTATGCTGATATTGATCAAGTGATGTTAAATGTTGATGATTTAGTGTCTGAGCAAGTAGCTAATGTAGAAGCTGAGAAAGAGAAGGTTATTGATGACGTCAAAGGTGATGATGTTAATAAAAGTACTACAAGCTTTTCGAGTTCTTCTGATGATGAAATAGATGAGACTGAACGTCTAAAAAGAATTCAAGAAGCTACAGAGAAAGAGAAACAATTGAGAAAAAGGAAGAGACAGGAGAAAGATGATGTTGCTTATGTCCCATCACCTGAACACGTTTCTGAATCTCAATCACCTTCAAGTGGTAAAAAGAAAGAAGGAGCAAGAAAAAGAATTGTATCTCCAAAGATAAAGAAAGTTACTACAAAGATTACAAAGCCGAAGATTGTTCTGAAGAAGAAACCATCCAAAGAACCAAGTAAACCACCAACACCACCACCTGAACCTACACCACATCAATCACCAATATAATCACCACCACATCAAACACCTCCACGACAACCTTCACCTCCAAAACAACCAACTCCACCCAGACAACCTTCACCATTACATCTTTCACCACTACATATCTCACCACCACAACAACAAACCTTATTCACATCTCAAGAAATATTTCAAACACCACCACTCACTCAAATTCAACTAACTCCTGGTTCTTCTGGCCACAAGGGTCTTCATATTCCTCTGGATAATCTTGAAGATATTGGAGATTTTGGTTTTGCAAATGATGAACAAGTAAAGAAGTTAGAAAAGAAAATGGATGACGTGTTGAATGAAAACAAAGTAGTTGCAGCTGAAAGCAAGAACGTAGCTGATCATGAAAAGATTCTCGAAATGCGTGTGAAGAGATTAGAGTCTGACAACAAGTCATTGTTAAAGAAGATTGATACAGATCAGACGGAGATTGATTTCCTGAAAGTGCGAGTGGCTGAACTAGAAGAGGAAAAGGCTCGCAGAGATGAACGGAACAAATATTTCGAGATGAAAAACAAAGAGCTTAAGGCTGCGAAGGCATTGAAAGAGCACGAGTTCTACATGTTGAACAAAGTAGTTGAAAACATGCTCGGAACGTCGATTGAGCAAAGGTTTGAGGAAATACAAGTTGAAGAGCTTAGGGCTAAACGCCAAGCTGAGATTGATGAACAGATGAAAGATAAGGGAAAGGGTGCTGAAAGCAGTGCGGCAGTAGTTGAAAGATCAATTGTTCCTTCTTTAGTTGTTGAGAATCCTGTTCCAATATCTTCCGTATCAGCAATCTTTGAAGAACATGTATCACTGGAAGATCTTGCTGGTGATGACAATGAAGAAGATGATGAGGAGGATGACGATGAAGAGGGTGATGAAGAAGAGGATGATGACGATGATGAGAAAGTCTTTTCCGCTAGCAGTCATGGTTCTGACAATGATGATGATGACAATCAAGGTGGTATGGGAATCAAAGTGACTGAACAGTCAAGTGAAAGGACTGTTGATGATTACTTGAATGATCCTATGAATGAAGGGACAGGGGGAGCTGATGGAAAGGGGGAGCATGGTGATGATCAGAATGTTGATCAAGTTGAGAAGCTGATTCTTCGAATCGAACCTCATGTTGAAGAAGGTGAGATAAGGCATACTTACACATTGGATGAAGTACTGAAAATGTTCAATGTGAATGAAGAAGATTTTAAGTTTGATTTTGAGGAAGAGCTGAATGCTTTCGACATCAACCATCAGCGTGATTATGAATACAGTTATGTGGAAGATGCTGATGTGTATGACAGAGTTGAGGTCGAAGATTGTACTGATGAGGAGAGTATGAATGAAGATACCTCTCAGTTTCCAACATTAATGGAGTTCTTCACTGAAGAGAATCGGGATGAACTCAGAAGGAAAGTTGTTGAGATTCTTAAAGACAAAAACTTTGATGGCACCACAAAAGATCCGCTAAAGGAAGAACGTAAGAAATGGTTCAAGGAAAGCAATGAACGTAAATTCAAATGTCCTTTGAAGTATTATCAGA
Source organism: Helianthus annuus (assembly GCF_002127325.2). NCBI lineage: Eukaryota > Viridiplantae > Streptophyta > Magnoliopsida > Asterales > Asteraceae > Helianthus > Helianthus annuus. Next base: position 118,955,664 of record NC_035448.2, on the reverse strand, counting down.
GAGACAGAAGTATTTCTTTGGGGGATATCATTAGCTGGGGTTTTCTGCCTTAAGTTAATGCGTATGCGATCAGGAGAGAATGTAGTGTTCAATATTTTGAAAAGTTACATGATATTATATCCCTTCCATGGTGGGATGTGGATGAGTTATCAAAAGTAAGAACTTTGGGCTATCCTGTCAGGAAGAATGATGTTACAATGTGGGGCCTGATAAAGTTTGAAGCTTTGAAAGAGTTCAAACACTGGAAGCCGCATTACCCGAAGAGAGTTCAAAGGGTAGATCCAGTGACAGGGATTGGAGAGACTATCCTGAACGTGAAAAAGCCAAAGACAATGAAGAATATACCAGTGCCGAAGATGGAGCCGGATTTCTACAAAGGCTTCTTGGACTTGGTATACAGTTGCATTACGACTGAGGCTGTTATTACTTATCGTGCTGGAAGGGAGATAAGAGAGATACATGTGTATGACCCAATGTGGTTAGTCAATTGCTCGGCCAAGGATATTGAATGTCTATTCATAAACAAGATCCATTTTCAGTCTGAAGACTGTGAGCAGGCGATGCAGTTTCAACAAGTTGTATCTATTTGTTTTCAGAAAGGCATTAATTCTGAAAATAAATGGAATTCTAAATGGTGGTCGCTTGAAGAGAAGGAAAAAAAGAAAGCTGAACGTGAACGCAAAAAGCTGGATGAAAACAGAGGAAAATGGATGAAGCAACAGGCTGAAGAAGAAAAGAAAAGAAAGAAAGATAATGATAAGCTGAGGAATTTGCTGAGGAAGAAGCCAAAGCCTAGAGAAGAAACGTTCAAGTCGCTCTGAAGACCCGAAGACAAGACTGGAGACTCCGGCTGTATCCAAGGGGGAGTTTGTTGACGCACGAATGTCTAAAGCCTACGTCTTAGTCTTAGTCAAGCTTGTATAGGGTCTAGGGGCCAAATATGTGAATTATGTATAGTATAGGGGCTGTTTTGTAATGTTTATGTTGTTATGGGCTGATTCTGCTCGAAATGACATTGTGTCATTTGGAGCGAAATCAGTTGCTTCTGATTCCGCTCCAAATGACACGATGTCATTAGGAGCGGAATTAGACCCCTATATATAGTTGTGATGTTTTCTCATCTGGTAACTGAATGTCGAATGTGTAGCCGAACTGTTGCCGAATTTTTCTGAGAAGTATTAATGAGAAAACGTGTTTAAAGTGATCTGCATTCTATTTCTACTCCATTCTCTTTGATTCAAGCTGTTTGTGTATTTCTGCTGCATAAATAGTGGTGTTCATGCTCTGATTGACTCATTTGATCGTCAATAACGATCCTACATCAACCAATGCAGACAAACTACAATTAATGAAGAAAGAGAAGAGGGATGGACACGGGGCCGTGCCCAATTGACACGGGGCCGTGCCCGAGCTTCTGTTCAGGCTATAAATAGGGGTGCTTGGCTCACTTGCAAATCATCCCTTGGCACACCACCTCTCTCACACTTCACCCACCACCATCACAACACCATCATCCACCACCATCATCCATTGTCCATCATAGAGTGTGTGAGTCGTCTCGGGATCCAAGATTGATCGTAAGAGTTCTTGACAATCAAAGGCCATGTGTGCCTAAGTCTCTTACATCACTTGGTGAAGACAAGCATTTAGTGTAATACTTTTTATTTTTAATCTTTTCGCACTTTTTATTTGGTTATGTATTAATGACTTTAATAACTAGTTTTATATGTTGAAGGTGATTCTTCCTTATCATTTGTCCGTGGTGTCTTGGCATTATTTTACTGTCTATATAACATAAAAGATTTTCACCATTTATATCTCCACGGTTTGTATGGAGATATGTTGGCTACCTGGTCGGGGGTTAAAGGAATGGTTTGGTAAGAGTCTTGCCATTGTTCAGTGTATAGATCCTGCAAAGGACCTGGGTTAAATTTAGTAGGACCTCCTTCAACACCCAATGGTATTGGATGGCGGGGGTCCAAACTCTTTGATCCCCTCATATATAAACTACTATTAAAACTTTAACCCGGCTACTTAGGACTGTATCCCTGCTGACTCAGACTACTTAGCCGAGGGTAACGTCACCTTCAAAAGAGGGGCCTACCACATTATGCATTAATAACTTAATTAATTATCTTTCAATAACCCGACCCTTTAGGATTGTATCCTTGCTGACTCAAACTACTGGGTTGAGGGTAATGTCACCTTTAAAAGAGGGGCCTACTACAATAACTAAGATAATCTCTTAAAAAGTGCAAAAGTGCGGAAATAATCAAAGGTTACACTGAAAGCGAGTCGGATCCAAGTAATTCATCTTGTCTATCTGTTTTTACTTTTATTTATTTTTCAGCATTTTAGTTAGTTTTATTTTTCTAGTTTAAAAACATTTTTTCTAACTTTTTGATTTGATTAGACGTTGAGGATAAACCGGCATTAAAAGCTCTTGTGTCCTTGTACGACCTCAGTATCTTACCAACACTATACTACGCTCACGATAGGTGACTTGCCCATATGTGTGTTTAGAGTTAGTAAATATCGTGTTTTATAAATTTAAAACTTTGCTAAAAAAAAGTGTCAAAGGGCTTAAAATATACATTAAAAATATATAAAACTTCACACGCATCAGTATGCTATAGTCTTTGAGTCGTATTGTTTCTATTGTATCTATATTTGTGATTGTGGTGATTTGTTGATTGTTGTTGTGGTTGTGGTGATTATGAAAGTTTCTACAACAAATGAAATTGAATGTTAAATATATTTTAAAAGATTTCTAAGTAAAATAAATCAGTTGATAAAGCAAAACATTTTATTTAAAATCTAGATCTATTCACCAACATTTTGTTGACCCAAAACATTTTACGCATGATACAGGTACGTGACTTTGAGAGGGTTTGAAGTTGAAGACACGTAAGATGTGCCTTAGTAATAAATAACCACCACAAGTGGCCTAGTGGTGGAGTGACTTGGGTTCTCCAATGGAGACCCAAGTTCAATTCCCATTAGTGCCACTTTGGTGGCCACCGACACCCGCTTTAAAGCCGGACCGAGGACACTCGAGGTCTCGGGTTCGAAACATGTTTCTTACCCCTCTTTGATGGCTATGGGTATTTGCCGCCAGGGATCCTTGTCGGGTGGTGAACTGGGAAGGGAGATCCCTTCCGCGGTCAGGGGTACCGTGCAACTACCCTTTTTTTAGTAATAAATGAGATTATTGTTCATGATTTATTTATGTTATGGATACTGTATGAAAGTTATGTTGAATATTTCTATGATTATGCGTGACAGATCTAAATTTGGTGCCTTTAAATATTTAAATTCATAATATTGTCATAAACTATGGACAATCATCATGCCCCGTACCATTCCATTATGGGTCGGGGTGTGCCAGATTGGTAGGGGCAGGGAATTTTTTGGCAAAAATAATTGGCGGGGGCGAACCTATATAATTTTAAAAATTTTAGAGGAAATATCGAAAAAATTATACTAATAACTGAAACATTGGCAGGAGCGAATGCACCCCTTGCCACTTAAAAGCTCCGCCCCTTAAAACAATACTAGTTAAATTTCCGCTCGCGCGTTGTGGCTGGGACCCAATGACTGCAAAACGCGTGTCAGTAACAGCAAGCAGATACCGAATATCAAAACATAAATAAAAATGTCGTGAAAAGGATAGTCAATCGATAAAAAAATGATTTTAAATAATCTAATATATAATAATAATAGGACCCACACGTCCTACACGTTGGAAATTCGGTTGTTTTCAGTTCAGTTATTACGGTGCTAACACGTTAAAATATGCATGAGCTCGGTACTGGTAACGGTACCGAAAGTACCGATCCGGAAAATCATCGAAATTAGGTACCGGCACCGAAAATGCTCGGTACAATACCGTATGGTATTTGAAGGTAAAAATCAATAAATATAGGTATGGTGCTAGACCGGTGTCGAACCGAAAGTAACGATTCTGAAAACGCCAAAAGGTGGGTAACAAATTGGTACCGAAAATGATTTGGTATAGTAAATTTGGTACCGATCCGATATCAATTTGATTACAGGATTCGATAGGATTTGCTCATTAATAATCTAAATATCCAAGTTTATTTTACATGCTACAATTCATTTATTACGTAAAAAGACAAAAAATAAAGCAAAATAAGTTGTTGTGTATATAAAACCTCATTCAAACGAAACACAATTTACTTACTGCGTGTATGAAAAGTAATCTAAACTGTGCAATTTCTTGCATTGCTACGTTGCTACAGAATTTGATGAGCTCGGTACCAACCGGTACCGAAAATACCGTTACCGAAATTCCCAAAAGCGGGTACCGGTACCGAATATACCTGGTACAGTACGGCTTGATACGGTCGGTACTGGTACGGCACCGGTATTTGAGGGTAAAACCCGATGAATACCGATGCTGAACGGATACTAAAAGTACATTCAATTTGGTAAATTTAATACCGATACCGGTACTCGATACTATTCATTCATTTATATTTTTATTACTGTTAATTTATTTCTTTTTTAATATTTATTATTTATTAGTTTTTTAATATAAGGATAAATATTTTTTATTTATTTATAAGGATAATTTCGTTGGTTTTTTTTAATATAAGGATAATTAGAATCTTCGGAACTTTCAAGTCTTAAGTTTCATGGCTCCAACTATCAAGAAACTGCTAACAAAAGAACGTAAAATAAACTTTTTTTTTTTTTGAACGGCAAATTTGGATCACTGACGGACCACTGGAGTATCATCGTGCCACCAGAGGAACCACCCGATCATATCCATTTCCACTAGGCATAATGCCACACCAATTCAGGAGGAAACCCAATAAACATGGGAACCCCTTGTGGGAATCGAACCCAGGACCTATTGGTCTCAAAACTTTATCCCACCACCAAGATGCCACTAGGCTATAAAGCCATGGGCCTATAAAATAAACTAAAATAATAAAAGGCAATTAATAAAATAAACTATAAAACTAATCTACTAACTATTGTTTTAATCAAATAAACTAAAATAATAAAAGGCAATTAATCAAACTGGAACTTATAAATATAACTTGGGAATTAAGAAAAAACCAACAAAAAATCAATTGAAGAAGCTCAAGGATGATCGGGCAATCAGTGATTTACCTGGAGAAGAGTAACGGTGGCCTTGGCAATGCTGGGCAAGGGGGCGGCAAGGGCGGCAAACCTACGGCTTCGGCAATGGTGATTCTTTCATGTGTGTGCGGTGTGTGTTTACTCAATTTTTTTATCGTTCGTTCAATTTTTCTTTTTCAATTGCCTCGTTGTTTATTTTATTTAGTTACGTACCCGTGTAACAATCTTACTATATAATAAAAGAAACCACTTTAGGGACACTTGTCATCATATTAGGTTATCTCTTATAAATTATTATTTTAGTTTAATCTTTTCTAATTAATTATAGATAACTCTCCTACAAAATATTATTTAATTTAATATCTTATATTATAGATAACTCTCCTACTAAATATTATTAGTCTAATATATTATGAATAATTATTATTTAGTTTGATGTTCTTCTCATTTATAATATTAGTAGGTTATAATCCCGTGTATTACACGGGTTGAATAAATGAATTTTATATACCAAATAATAAAACATTATCTTTTTAAAAGCCTTCTTTATTGCACGGGCTGAAGCAATGTAATTTTATATATTAAATAATAAAATAAGTTATATCTATAAGAACCATATGTATTGTACGGGTTGAATAAATGTAATATTATATACCAAATAATAAAAAGAAATATATCTTTAAAACCATTGTATTACACGGGTTGAATAAATGTAACATTGTTTACCAAATAATAAAAAAAGTTATATTTTTAAAAACCCCTGTGTATTATATGGGTTGAATAAATATGATTTTATATACCAAATAATAAAAAAATATATTTAAAAAAACTAACAGATTTTTTTATATTTAAAGTAGGATAAGATTGAATATTAATATGAACTAACGGATTTTTTTACATTTAAAGTAGGATAAGATTGAATATTAATCTTTATTTATTTAGTTAATATAAGATTGAAAAATCATATGATTGAATAGGTGGGAGGTTGTATTATGATAAATCGGTTAACCGTACTGAATAAGATAATAGTGATTGTTGAACAAATTAATTAATCGAATTTACCAGAAACATTTGTGATGTTAGGCGGATTTTTTTTTAATTATTTGAAAGTTAATATCAACTTTGAAATTCGTATGAATTCTTATTAGATTTGATTAAATATTAGTGATAATAAAAATTTGTATTAGATTAGATTAGATTTTAGATTTGATTAAATATTATTAATAATAAGAGTTTGTATTAATTTAGATTAAATATTATTATTTTTAGTATTATTAATAATTTTAATCAATTAAATGAGAGAATGACAAGTGTCTCAAAACAGGTTTCTTTTATTATATAGTATTTATTTGAATTAATTATATTTGAACGTTTTGTTTAGTTTGATATCAAATAGATTTTACGAAACATAAAATAAAATTAACTAATATTATTTATCATTTATACATTTACGAGTTTTAAATAAAGGGTTAAATTTATTGAGACTTCATTAATAAATTTTGCAACAACAGAATAATCTATTTTTATCACGAAAACCAAATTTTAGTATTAATATATTAAATATTTTTATTTTCACTATACAAAATAACATTTACTCGGCCCATGTAATACATGAGGTTTTTTAAGATACAACTTTTTTATTATTTGATATATAAAATTAAATTTATTCAACTCGTACAATACACGGGGTTTTTAAGGATATATATATTTAGTATAGAAAAATACATTTATTCAAACCGTGTAATGTGCATATTTTTAAAGATGTATTTTTTTTATTATTTGGTATATAAAATTACATTTGTTCAACCTGTGTAATAAATGAAGTTTTTTTAAAGATGTATTATTTTATTATTTGGTAAACAATATTGCATTTATTCAATCTGTGTATAACACGTGGATTTTAAAGATATAACTTTTTTTATTTGGTATATAAAATTACATTTATTCAACCCGTATAACATGGTTCTGATAGATATAATTTTTTATTATTTAATATATAAAATTATATTTATTCAACCCGTATAATAAATAAGGTTTTTAAAGATATATTATTTTATTATTTAGAATATAAAATTTATTTATTTAACCCCGTGTAATACACGGAGTTATAACTGTAAAATATATAAAGCATAAATATACAAATAAATTTTATCCGTGAAAGTACATATTACATCATATAACATCAACGAACTATTAAATAGGCTAAAGTGACTTAAACAATCAACAATATAAGTTTTGGGCTTAAGCAATTAAACGATTCATATGTGATTGTTTTTTTATTTGATTTGTTGTCGGCTGAAATATTTATATTGTTGCATATTTGATGTCTAGATTATTCTATATCTAATCTAATCTAACTTATAATAAAAGACTTCAAATAATGACAGATGGTATTCTATCCTTCAATCTCATAAATTTTATTTATATTTGTTTAACAAATTTCTTTTAATATTAATATTAATTAATAACTAATATATAGATATCACTTATTTTTATCCTTATATTTATTTAAAATTAATAAATAACTTCAATTTTGCAATTTAGATCCTTTGTTTTTTTTTACTTTTAGCCCAAAGTTTTCATCTTTTGGAATTTAATCCCAACTTTTTTTTATTTACAATTTTGGTCCACCATAGTTATCATCTTTCCCAAGTTTTTCGTTTCGTTCTAAATTTTGTGTGTTAACGCACTGCAACGTGCGTGTGGGGTTTAACATTTTTTCGTATATTTTTTCCCGTTTGACTGGTGATCGGTGCAGTTTAGGCACACTTTAATTAATATTATTTATAATCTAAATGCATTGATATTGTCACAAAAGATACGGATTTGATTGGCTCTGTATGTTGTGGGTTATGAAGATAAAATGTGCTAAAATGATGAATTAATAAAATAGAGTCTCTACGAAAGTGAACTATCATTTATATTATGTGAAATAGAGTTTTCTATTTACAAAATATAAATTAGCTACATTTTGTTGCTCTACATTGTTGTAACTTATGCATTGGGAGTTTTTCAAAAAAAAATGTATTTTTCATTTTTAACCCAATGGTTTTTATCTTTTGCATTTAACCCCTTTGACTTTTTTATGAGTAAACTGCCATTTTGGTCCCTGTGGTTTGGGCAATTTTGCTACTTTAGTCCAAAACTCAAACTTTTTGCATCTGGGTCCCTGTGGTTTCAGTTTTATTGCCATTTTGGTCCAAAAATGAAATCAGGACATATTTGTCTTATAAAATCCTGTTATTTTGTCATTTTCCGCAGAGGCAAAATGATCATTTCTTTTTTATAAATAAATACCATATTTTATAAGACAAATATGACCTGATTTGCCCCTGAGGAAAATGACAAAATTGCAGGATTTTATAAGACAAGTATGACCTGATTTCATTTTTGGACCAAAATGGCAATAAAACTGAAATCACAGAGACACAGATGCAAAAGGTTTGAGTTTTGGACTAAAGTGGCAAAAGTTACCAAACCTCAGGGACCAAAATGGCAGTTTACTCTTTTTTTATTTTTAACCAAGCTTTTCATCTTTTACAATTTTTACCCCAACACTTTTTATTTATAACTTTTGTCCCCCCCCCCATACTTTTCATGTTTAGCAAGTTTTTTGTTTTACGTTTCATTCTAATTTTGTGAGTCAACACGCCGCAACGGCGTGTGAGATCCAATCGTTTTTTCATCTGTTTTTTCCCGTTTGACAGGCCAGTCACAACGCTTCTATTTTTCTTCGTTTAACAAGTTCGTTGCAACGTGCGGGTCCTAGATCGACTTAGTTATTATTTTCAATGTTTAACGTTTATGGCTAATTTCTTCGCATTAACACGTCGCAACGGGTGTGCGTGGTTCAATGATTTTACATCTGTTTTTCATTCGATGTTATTTTTTTACTTATTTTATTTTATTTTTACGAGCTCTTCTAATGTTTGTGGTCGTTGTCAGTGGTGTGGCATTAGTGCTACTTGTCACGATTTTAAGAACGTATTTAACCTATTAAGTTACTACTAATAATTTGTTTCTTGTTTACCATTATACCCTTTTACTTAAGAAAAACTAATTTTTTACGTGCATATTTTTGTGTACGTGTCAGTATAAATTCGATTTGCTCTACATTTCGATGTAAACTTTTCCTAGAAACGATTCAGGTTAAATATAATACGTTTTCATTTAACAAAAAACCATTTTTTTCGTGCACATTTTTGTGTACGTTTCGGTATAAATTCGAGTTGGTGTATGTTTCGACATAATCGTTTTTGGGGAACGAGTTAGGTCAAATATAATATGTTTTCTTGATTATTTTGTGAATGTTTTGTAAATTTTGTTTCGATCGGAGTGGATTCAAATTGTGGTTTCTTTTTCCCCATTTTTAAAAGCTCTAATTAATCTCTTTTGAGTATACGTGTCAACTTTTCTATTATACATGTTACATTTTCTATGTATGACTCGGGTCACATGTAATACGTTATGATTGTACGATATAAATTTGATTTACTTTAAGTTTTGATCCAATCACGTTGTTTATATAGGTTACATTGAGTTCAATCGATTATTTCTAAATGCGTGTTTTTATATGGTTATCGCATCACATAACGTTTAGACTAATTCATTTGATGCTTGCGATGTATCCGCGACGCAACACACGCGGATTTTATTGCTAGTTTTAATGATTTAGTTGGTAGGTGGAAAACCTTATTGGTACATCTATTTGAATAAGACAAAATAAATAGTCTAGTGACGTTATTAAAAACTAAAAAGAATAGACATAACTAGAGTACTTTTAACAAAGAACCCAACATTTTAATATTTCCACAAAACTATTAAAATGGATACTCCCGCTTACATATAAGATATAACTAATCAATAAAAATAAACAAACTCTCATGTTTAAACATGTTCTTAATTAAGCTCTAGCTAACTTTAAAAAGCAACCTAAAAATGATCAAAACAAGGTTGACGACGATGATATTGATGATAATGATAATAATAACGATAACGACGATGATTTGATGAATGTGAATAGGAGATTATTCTAAGAAACCGGTTTTGGTCAAAATGGCATTTCTCAATTTGCTAAGGTCTCTTCCTTTAAGTGTCCTCCCAACACCTTCACACATCGAAGAAGAAGCAATGTGACTCCTAGCTAGCCTTCTAGCAATGTACTCATGTGGTGGCACCATATTCTCATCATCATCATCATCATTACCATAGCATCCATCACTTTGACCTTGACTTTTATAAATCTTTGACCAATCAGGGATACCCATTGGAGCTGAGGATTGTTGCTGCTGATGTGGCACCTTACCCTCATTACACGTTGGTATCATTCTTATCCCATCATGGGATGTTGCAGTGGTGGACCCAGGAATTTTTTTATGGGGGTGCGGAACATTTTTAAAAATTTTAGGCCCCAAGGTATATAAGTAAAAAAATTGGTTCGTATCAGGTCGGTTCGAGTCAAGTCGGGTCATGTAAAACAAAAAAATATCAAACTAAATGGTTGATATGGTCTTCTTAGTAGATATGCCCTTCTAATCTCATCTCGTTGATTCACGTTATATGATTCAATCGGCTTGCGATTATAAGGATCCGAAAGAAAAGTATCCACATCAACGAATTCGGAAGATGTATCAACTTTCCTCTTGAGAAATCGCGCCATAACGTCCCTACTCATGGTTCCTATTGGCTATCACAAACAAATTGATCTATAAGTTCATGGCTCCATAACATATTACATAATGTATCAAGTATTCAAACATTAGAAATCATAATGTATATCATACTAAAAATTATCTAAACATTATATACACCATTAAAAAAAAACCCAAACATCAGGTGTGATCGTATATAACCCACCACAAAAAGGACAAAATATCATCATCATCACTAACAAAATATAAATATATAACCCACCACAAAATAAAAAAATTGTTGATTTGTTGGGTTTGTTTATTGGGCTAAGACTTAGTAGTGGGCTAGTTAAAGATATTGAGTATTTGAGTTTAGTTATTTAGCTATTAAAAGTTATATAATTTAGGTAGTGTTTTTTTAAAAAAATAAGAGTTTACTAAAAAAATTTAAAATATAAATTGATAACACTTTTTTACCTAAGCGGTGCGGACAGAAAATTCCAAGGGGTGCGAACTAAAAATTTCAAGGGGTGCGGACGGGATTTTCGACGGAACTTAACACTAAATTTTTTTTCCCCGGGGGTGCGCCCGCCCACCTTAATCATCCTTGAGTCCGCCCCCTGGGATGTTGTCCAAGATGATCTTTTCTTCATCTTAGGCTATAGGGTGTGGTCATGACCCTCCTGACCACCATAACCCTCCATGTCAGCGCCATGTCATCGCTCTCTAATCCACCATCCAAAACCACTATCCTAAGGGTATGGTCATGACCCAAACCACCATCCACCTTTTTTTTTAAATATATTTTATTTGTTTTAAATAAACAACAAATACAGTCAAATAAATTTAGTTATAAACTACATAATATTTAAAATTTATGTGATAGTGACTTGAGTTCAATTCAAGTGATAAAAATTATATACCAAAACAAAAACGAATGAGAAGGATAGAATCGGCTGATTGCTTGTGATTCAAAGAAGCCGCAGGTTTAAATTAAACTCAAAGAAAGAACAACAAACCTGGTATACTTGTGAGTTGCTGTTGTTCGTATTGCTGGTATTGTTGTTGTTGTTGCCGTGCTGTTATGAAGGGTTAGGGTTTGTGTTTGATAGGAGGGGATGATGAAGGAATAGAAAATAGGGAAAATCTGTTTATATATTTATTGTTTCCATTGCTAGAAAATAGGAAAATTGGGTCGTGAATGTCGTGGGTTAATCCACGGGCACCACGACATGATCCTCCAAGGGGATGGTGTAGGTGTAAATCATGTTCCTATGTGGCGATTAATGACCCAATCCATGCCCCCCACACTCTTTCCTTCACCACACCCCCCACACATCTTCTTCTTGAAAATCTTGATCTTCCATCATTACTACTCTTCCCATGCCAATCTGCCAAATGAAGTTAGCAACAAACCCACATAGCATTTTGTGTATATATCAAGAAAAATGACCAAATATTAGTGCTTTACATGTGTGTTTGAGGTTTGCGAGCAGCCTACGGAGGTTTGCGGCGTGTGTGCGGTGGTGTGCAGCATGTGTCTTGCTCGTTGGGGCTTGTGACTGTTCGCCGATGGCTGATTGCCAGGAGGCGCTCCATGTGTCAACCCGTGTGTGGCGTGTGTCGTTGTAAATTAATCTTTTCTCTGTTTTTAAACAGTAAAATTATTTTCTATCAAGGTATTCAAAATTGGTGGAAGTTTTCAAAGGTGTTGTCCAAAGTATTGAGTCAAGTTTGCTATATATCACAACTATCATCCAAATCTCATACACACATCAATGGAAATTGCTTCCATGATTTTACTATTCTCATGTGTCTTTTTCATGCTTCTGCCATCTTGTTCAACACTATACACCATATCTACAAATCAAGTTGCCAAAGATGGAGACACAATAGTTTCAGATGATAAAATGTTTGAACTTGGGTTCTTTAGCCCAGGAAAATCCAAGAATCGGTACGTAGGGATATGGTACAAGAAAATATCAACGGGTACAGTCGTGTGGGTTGCTAACAGGGAGACACCGATCACAGATAAATCAGGCATGCTTGAACTTAGCGAACAAGGAAACTACTAATTCGCAGCGGTGATAATACAGTGATCTGGTCACCCAATTCAACAATATCAACGATGAGTAATAATCCAGTGGTGGTGGTGCAGCTTCTGGATACCGGAAATCTTATTGTATGGGATAGAAGTACCAAGAACGAACGTGTAATCTGGCAAAGTTTTGATCATCCGGGTAACACATTCTTACCAGGAATGAAATTTGGAAAAGATTTAGTAACAGGAAGATATGGACCATGGAATGGTCTTAAGTTTCAAGGTTTGCGCATGAAAAACCCAAATCCTATATACTCGGTTCAATTTGTTCCATGGTATTAAAAAAAAAAAAAAAAAAAAAAAAAAAAAAAAATTATTTCTAATATATTACACATATGAAATTACGGCTACGGTTGTTCAAAGGATCCGTGTGCATTTGCGTTGGATGGATCAAATCCAAGACTGGGCTGTGCATGCTATTGGAGCACTAGGAGATAGTTGTGGTGGTTATGGACGTTGTGGCTGGGCGATACGGAAGCTGCAACGCTAATAGGTACCCCTGTTGTACTTGTATGGCAGGTTTTAAGCCTCGGGTACCAGATGAATGGGATAGAGGGAATGGGTCTAGTTATAATTAAATGCCATTGATAAATACTTGTTGCAATTAATTGTTGGAGTTGTTTTTTTTACTACAACGAATAGACTTTGGGCTTGGGCTGAACTATTAAATGGAAAGGAAAGTCGGTGGAGAAAGGATAAATGAAGGAAGCTGAATTATTTAAGGAGGGATCGCACAATATATATTTTGGACGGCAGCTTCGAGAGAAGAGAGGGCACGCGGGGAAGGCAGCCGCCTTTTGGCGGCTGTGTACGGTTTAAAGCATGATCGTTTAGGTGATTTTTTTAAGCGTATAGTTTGTATGGTTAAACACTTTTTTTAGTTTTATTCATGTTTGGAATTATTTTTGACATTGACGACGTCTATAAACAATTTGATGAGTTAGTTATTTTAAACTATTTGGATGTGTTTGAGTTCTTGCTTTACAACTTGCTCGGTTGATGACAAGACTTTGTAGCTTGTTGGGTGACATAGAGTAGGTTGACTCACATTAGTAAATAGGGTAATTGAACTGTAAAAGATCCGATGACAAAGACCTGTTTTTGATTACCACTTAAATTAACCGACTTTTCAGCACCATGTCTATGTGGTGTCCAATTAATGATTAAACTGAGTTTGATGTGAACCTAGAATCTGAAATTTGAAGGATTTTACCTTTATCTTATGTGACTTTCCCCGGATGACTGATTTCTAGATTTTCACATTAACCTTTGTTATTCTGATTTTTATTAACCGGTAAATCTTGACCACTTGTGTTGATTTTGTGAAACGTTTATTATATTTGAATTGTTTGTCGTTTATCAAGCTTATTGGCAACATACTTGCATTGTTAGCGGGTTGGTAAATTGGTGGGTAATTGGTATAATCAAACGGGTTATTAGGTTGTATGGTAAATCTTAAAAACTATCCCTAATAATTAATCAAAGTCATTAATTCCAAGGCCATGTCTATGTGGTGTTATGAATCTGTAAACGAGTTTTTGTGTTAAACTTGCAATCGGGATTCTGGGTGGGAGTTGCTTTTCTTTAATATGTAATAATTCTCTAGTTAAACACTAACCACAAATTCCCCGTGAATACGATACCCTACTTACATTATCTACGTAGTTTAATTAGGTTTTTGATTGACTCTGACGACAGTCTACAACTGGCCCGTCGCGTCACATCTATTTTTCTGCGTTTGACAAGTTCGTCCAACACGCAGGTCCTGGATGGACTTAGTTATTTTTTCTATGTTTTACGTTTCGGTTTAGTTTCTCAGCAATGAGCGTACATGATTCAAAGATTTCACGTCTGCTTTTCGCTCGACGTTATTTTTTCCCGTTTTTATTTATTTTGTTTTTACGAGCTTTTCCGGTGTTGGTGGTCGCTGACAATGGTATAGTATTACTACTACTTAACACAGTTTATGACAACCATTCCAACGCAGGGGTTTCGAGTGAAAAGTGAAAGATGTTGAAGAAAAGTTTGAAACAGTTGTTAAATGTATAGATTTAGACGAAATCAGTGTAAAAACATGTAGGAATCCTTTAGATCCAAACCGTTCTTGATGAGATGCAGTCACACTTCAGTGTTCATGCAAACCCATGGTGACGTCACTCTAGAACAACTCGAATCAGGTGATTTCGCGGTGAAATTGTAAGATTTGATGGAGAAGATGATGAGAAAGTGTGTGATGAAGATGGAAGTTGTTAGGACCGGTTTTGACTCCGAAACGATTGCGTATGACACGTTCGACGTGCGGAATCCGTGAACGTGCGTGACCGAACACACGAGACGTAATATAATCGTGATTCTATTAATCAGATCTGAAATTGTACAAGAACCTGAATCACGTGGAGCACTTTCTCTCTCTAGCTTCTCTCTCTAACACTAGAGCTCTCCAAGTCTCCAAAATAGCAAAAGTGACAAAAGTTAGGCATAAGCCTCCTATTTATAGGCCAAGGGGCTTTAATGAGATTTATCATTATTATAGAAATGCCACCTTGCCTTTTCTCCTAAATCTAACACTATAAGCACTAAACTTCTTCTGTTTCTGCTACGAATGGAATTGACGGAGGCGATAGACATTACTGCACAAACAGACTCTCTCTTGGATATTGTCGCAATCAATCCGTAGGCAAACTCGTAGCGTCTTGTCTTTCTCTCTCTCTCTAAGACTTCTTGAAGCTTTAACATCTATAGCAGCATAGACTCCTTCTTGCTCGAACAGAATCCCGGTGGATCTGTATTCAGCTTCTCCCCCTTTAGCTAGACTCTTCAGGCTCCCCCTTTCGTCAAGCTTTCGTGTTTTTGGGATCGACACCTGCTTTCCGAGTACAAGCTCCTTTAGGATAGTTTCCTGGCACCTTGAATCCACGCTTCCTCTTGCGTTGAGCTCGTCTTCAGACTCCCCCTTAGACTCAGCTGTTGGGATCGTAGTCTGGTACAACATCTACAAATCTCATACGTTTATAAGTAACAATGTTTTGAAATTGTCCAGAAATCGTAATCTGGCTCTTTAAACTTTCTAAATCACTCCCCCTATCAACTCTTTAAACTTTCTAAATCACTCCCCCTATCAACAATCTTTATTTTTTTGGCAATTTTAGTGAGCAAAATCCGAAAAACTAGCTCTTTTACAGATTTTAACAATAAAAGCATCCAAATCCTTCACGGTTAATCATCCAAGTCCAAATTAATGACCTTGGAGATATCACAAACTGCTTTTGATTTTTGATTAAATATTCAAGTTTCAAATTAATGAACTTGTTTTATTTTCAGAAACCCGATCAGCATACTTAGATTTTGAAACTCAGCATTCAGACATCGGTTGTCAAAAATAAATCGGAATCAAAATCTTTTTGAATTTTTTTGAAACATAAAGCAGTAAAGAAATATTTACAAACATATTTACAGACAATATTTTTGTTTGAGTTCGCGTCAGAGGATCATATCAGTTTATGACAAATCACTAGTACCGTGAGCTTTAAACACTTTAAGTTCTAAACGATTCACTTAGATTGTCAGTATACTTATCCACTTAGATTTTCACACAAAGTTCAATTGAGTCTGTAAAGGGTTAAATGCGAAACCGTGAGAGCTCAGGTCAGAACTTCCGTTCAGCAGAGAGATGACGGTTCGACTTTAGGTGTGTTCCCTTTAGAGAATCTTTTCTTCAAAAGCACATGATTAGCATTTTTCAATGATTCATCATTTTTTATGCTGAGGGCGAAGCTATATTTCAAGCAAGCATAAAGTATTATACGGGGACTAGGCCATTGCTTACGCAAAATCAGAAGTCCCGGGATAATACCCCAGATATCATTAAGCATAAAGACCTAGTATCTCAGAAAGAGGGATCTTTCAAACAAGATTTCGGGGGTTACCCATATATTCGAGAGATGTTCCCCACGAGATAAGTAAGTTTGAAATTTAGGTTTATATTTTGAAAACAATTTACTAAGCGTGTAAAAACCTACTGGCATATCATCAGTGAGACCGTTTATCACAGTTAAACATTCCATTTCTTTAGCGTACTGTGATTGTCTACTGATGTACTATCATTTCCTCTTTTTACACAAAAACTCAATTTTGAATTTTATCATGTTATTGGCTTTTCAAATTTTTTAATGTTTTTGGATTTTCTGACAAACAATCTTACTCCCCCTAAAATGCAAAACCATTAAAGAAAATTTGATAACTGACACTGATAACTTTGTCTCGCCATCCATTTTCTGCATCTCATGCTCTATTTTGCAGAAAATATAACTTACCCCCATGATTTACAACACATTGATCTTTTACAGTTTGAAAACCGTTTTTCAATCTTGTGAACTTAATCATGTTTATTCAGCCGTGAGGGTTTCGGCGTATTCAATCAACATATTTTTGAATTTTTGAATTTTTGTCAAATTTAAAAACAAACACATTTTTGATTTTTCAAAATTTTGACAAAATAAAAACATATTTTTGGTTTTTAAAATTTTCAATTTTTAGGGTTTTTGAAATATTGTTTATTTATTTACAGAAAACAAACAAACTCCCTGTTTTAAACAACGCAGGGATCAGCAGCCTCCTTTTCTCGTTGTGCCAGGCTGCTCCGGTTTCCATTCTCACAGTCTTCAATTTTCTTGAGCACCTGCACATTCAATTTAATTCAATTACTCGAACAATTTAGCCCAGGTCTGTTTGACCTTAGGCATTTCAACACAATATGCTTCATTCAACTTCGGAAAATCTTTGTCGTTTTGTACAAAGACTTTTTCAATTTTAGCATCGTCTACTGAAGTCACTTGTTTCTTAACACTCCATGTTTGACCTTTAGGAGTACCTCGTTTGTAAAAATGTGACTCTTTTTGAACATTTTGATTTTGAACAACAACTTTTGGTTTCCAAAACTAGTTTGGTTTTGTTGCATCAACAGTTATTTTCCAACTTTGTGTTGTTCTAAATCTAGGTGTCACAGGTTTCCATGTATGTTTTGAGTCAATCTTTGACATTTTTGGCTTCCAAGTTTGCTTTGAATCAAACTTGGTTAACTTCTGAGTCACAACTTCAGATTTCTGTTTTTCAACATAAACAGACTGCTTTTTCATCTCAACATCAACAGGTTTTAGATTTGGACACTTGCGAGCAAGATGTCCTGTTTGATCACATTTGAAACATGTTCTCTTGGACACATCTTTGACCTGTTGTTTTTTCTGAGCATAGAACTCTTCATTAGACTGTCATCCAAATTTGATTTCTTTCTCTTCTGCTAAACTTGTTCCTTGAACAAAATTCATCTTTATCTGATTATTTGGAACTTCATTTCTTTTCCAATTTTGTTTCTTCTTATAACCCAACCCAGCCTTCATGTTTTTCCTCTTGAAACCAGGTTTGTTATAAAAAGTTTTGTGACCTTTTCCAGCAAACTTTGAAATCTCAGACTTTTCAATTTCAACCATCTTGAAAACTTTATCAACCTTTTCTGAAATCACATTCTGAATCGGGAAAACAACATCTAAGAATAATTTGTCCGACCCAATCATGGTATAAACCAATCCTTTTGAATCTTCATTCAAATTTTTCTCAGATTTTGTGTTTTTCAGATATCCATCATGAAAATTACCTTCATTTTCATCCTGTGATTCAGAATTACCTGTATCAACTGACTCTTCTTTCAACACACTTTCAACGACTTTACCTACCACCTCTGAATCATGAGAATCATCAGATTTGGAATAGGTTATGTCAATGTTGTCTGGCAATTGATCTACCAGGTTGAAAGCTTTTTCGACCTTTTCCTCATCATAAAATGCAAACTTTTCCGGTGGTGGAACTTGATGAAACTCCGAGCCAATACCTTTCGTGTTTTGCTCAGAATCCTTCCCATCCGGTTTTATGTTGAAAATACGTTCAAGCACATATGATGACGCATGATAACTTTTTAATTTGTTGTTATCCTGTTCTAAAACAGCAATCTGTCTCTTTAGTTTAGCAACATCCTCAATATAGGAATTAACAACACCTTGTTTTATTTCATACATTCGTTTAAGCTCTTTAGTTGTTTCAGAAAGATAATTCTTTCTTGATTGAGCAAATTTCATTTCATCTTTCACTTTTTCATATGACTCTTTTGTAATGTGATATGCCAATTTCATTGAGTCATATTCTTTCTTCATTTCTTGACAAACATTTTCTTTTTGATCACATTCTTCTGTCTTTTTCAAAACATTTTCTTTCAAAACTTCATTTTCTTTTTCTAACTTTTTACATTTTCCTGAAAGTTTTTCATCATTTTCTTTTAAAACTTTTTCTTTTTCTAGCATTTCTTTGCATTTTTCTTTGAAAATGTTTTCAATTTTTGTGAATTCAAGATTTCTTGTTCTGAACTTCTCATCTTTTTCAGTACAAGCTCTGCACGTTTCCATGCATTTCTTGCACTGTTCAACGATTTTGATTTGAGTTTCAGAATTAGAATTTACCTCAGTGATTGGCACTTCGGTGTTTATAGCTGCCTCTGTCTGTTTCTGATCAGCATCATTCTGCTTTTCTTCAACACTTACTTCATCACCAGCATTACCAGCTACCAAAATCTCATCCTTTAATTCTTCTTCTTCTTTCTTCACATCTTCTGCAATCTGTTGTTCTTCAGTAACAGCTTTCTCAACTTCTTCATTTTTGATTTCCTTCACAATCTCAACTTCAACAGCTTCTGTGTTAACCTCTTCATCAACCTTCTTCAGATTGTTCACCATCTCTTCAACACTCTTCTTCATTCTCTCTTCATCCCTTTTTCTTAGACACGATAACATGGCATATCTGATTTCTTTTTCATGCCTTTTTGCATATCTGTCATCTTTCAACACATTTCTATAGTACTCGGCTCTTAAAGGAATTATGAAAAGAACATCTTCGAAGATTATGTCTTTCTTTGGAAAAACTGGTTCTCCTTCTCTATTGAAGTAGCATTCTCTCTTCTCATCCCATCTCCTGTTGCTGACAGCACTCTCATATTCTTCTTGCATATCATCCATTCTGTTCAAAACAATGTTTCTTTCACGATAAGTTTTCTCACTCAAAATCTCTTCTCGAGTTTTCTCTTTGACCTCAACAACAACATTTTCTTCTTTCTTTTCAGCTGTGTCTTTGTCTTTGTTATCTTCTTTAATTTCAGCAACAAAAACAAACAAACTTTCTTTCCTCTGTTATAGCCCTGCCATGAGCTGTTTTTCGAACATTCTCCAAACGATCTTCTTCTGGACAAATAGAGCTCCAGTCAAAGCCTTCATCATCGTGAATTACAAAACAAGCTCTTGATTTCGCTCTGGGTTTATCTTCAATCATCTTTGGCTCTTCTCTGCTTTGGTGATAGATCGCCTTGCGGTAATAATCATCATTGAACGGATGTTCATTTCCACCAACTGCAGAATTAGTGCATTCTCTCTTGAAATGACCTTTTTGCTTGCATTTGAAGCAGGTCACTTTGGACTTGTCGAATCCAAGCTTTGTTGATGCACCACCTAGAGATTGTTTCCCAGTAATCTACATGTATCTTTGAGCTCTGCGAATACAGCTTGCCAAACACCAACGAATGTCAATGAGTTCCATCTCTTCCGGATCGATCTGGTCATAGTCTTCTTTGGTTAACTCTGAGTTCCCAATTTTTCTAGCTACAAGACCTTCATATGATTCCAGAACCGATGCAAGTAAACTCATTTGTTGTTTAGCAGCATTAATGCTCATTGTCGGAGAATTCTTCAACTTAAGAGCAATATTGCACAATATCTCCTCAGTTTCATCAGAACTTGATTTTGAAGATGAATGGTATCCAGAATGATGACTTGTTGACGTTGTTTGTGGTTCTTTCATCTTCTCACCACTGAATGTTGTCTTTGGTGAAACAACGCCTTTCTCTGAAGGTACACTGCCTTTGTAATGCAGACCAACATTCTGTTGATGTGAAGAACCAGTCATCTTGCTTTGCTTTTGTAACTCCAGATCATGACTCTCAATCTTTTCAAACAATTCATCAAGAGAAATCGTATCATATAAAGCATCGTTTTTCAAAATAAAAACAAATGTTTGCCACTGATCAGCTCGTGGTAACGCTTCAATCACTTTATCGATAATTTCCTCTCTTGTTTTTACTATCTCAAATCTCTCAAGTTCAATTTTTAGATGACAAAATCTTTCTATCATTTGCCTCACCGACTCTCCTTTTAAACTGTCAAAAAGATCAAACTCTTTCTTTAATAAAGCAATTTTGTTCTTTTTTATCTGTTTACCCCCTTCAGCTTTAACGCGTAAAGCTTCCCAAACTGATTTAGATGACCCATCATGATTAAGTAATGTAAAAATATCATTTCTGATTGCTGACTGGATCAACGCAATCATTCTCTGTTCGGCAGCAAACTCAGATTTATCTTCTCTGGATAACTTCTTGAATGAAAGTTCTTCGCCTTTATCATCTTTTGGCCGTTCGTATCCAAACTCTAAACAGAACCAGCTTTCATGAGCATACGCTTTCGCCCAGTTAAGAAACCGTTCTTTCCACCATGTATAATCCTCAATGCTTTCCAGAGTTGGTGGCTTTGAGTGTGTTCCATAGAAGTTATCATGCTTGATGTTCTCGTTGATCGTTTTTGTTATTGACTTTGGTGTGACAGTTGATGTTTCAGATGAGTCAGATGTAAACGCGTTGTAGAACGTGTTGTAAAACTCTTCAGCCATGATGCTTTCTCCTCGAATCAC
This sequence comes from Helianthus annuus, assembly GCF_002127325.2. Lineage (NCBI taxonomy): Eukaryota > Viridiplantae > Streptophyta > Magnoliopsida > Asterales > Asteraceae > Helianthus > Helianthus annuus. The sequence continues at coordinate 118,934,046 of NC_035448.2, read as the reverse complement.
CTGAATCACGCAAACAATTAGTTCAAGAATTTATTCAACAACCTGAATCACGCAAACAAACAATTAGTTCAAGAATTTATTCAACAACTTGAATTTATTCAACAACTCGATCGGCTTGCACTTCAACCAATGGCACTAAAAGACAAATCTTGACCGATCGGCTGGTGGTTGTCACTTTGACTTGAACAATGAAATTTCACAATCAATGCACAATCACATACAAAATGACAGTCAATTATGATATCTATTGCCCAACAACTGTTAACACATATAAATTCTCATTGGGCCAAGATCTATATTACTGACATCACTTTTATCAAAACATGCAAACTAATGGTGGCCGACAATTATGATTTGAAATAAAATGTGATTGGGCCGTCTGATATATGAAAAGGATCTGATAGGGCCGCTAAAATAACATCACATGGACTTTCATGCAAAAAGTTATTCACAAATAAAATCTCATTGGACCTTTAATCTTTTGATCAGAACACTATTAAAGTGGCCGACACAATTGGGCTTCATAAATGGTCGGTCTGGACGCTTGTTTAAACTTTGTTTGATGATTGGGCCGTTCAATGTATGAGGTCACATATTATTAATAATGTTGATTCTTTTTTAGAGATCCTGACAATTGATCATGCAAACCGATCCCATCTTTGTTTCTATTAGACCTCTAAAACTTAGTGAACAAACAAATGTAATTAAGAATCATGTGATATGAATTCAGTAGATCATGTGATGAGTTAAGAATGCAATTGATATATGATGACAACTGTAATGTGAATCACATGCGCATACTGTCTACAATAAATGTCACATGCAATGGTTACTTGATTAATGACACACGTGCAAACTATTAGGCAGACCTGAAATGTTGACTAAATGTTGACTTAAGTGGCTTAAAAGATGAGCTGTTATAAAATGATTTGCTAACCGATCGGTTTAGGTTGACAAGTCAACACTTTAAATGCCAGAATTGCAGAGATGCACTGGAACGAACAGGCTGTTCGATCGAACGGCGTGTTCGATCAGTCAGTAAGTCAACAAGGTCAACCCTATTAAATGCTTCTCTTAAAGTGTTGCAGTGTAACGAATAGACTGTTCGATCGAACAGTGTGTTCGATCGGTCAGTAAGTCAACAAAGCCAACCCTATTAAATGAAATGAAGTGCAAAGGAACGGCTAGGCTGTTCGATCGAATAGGCCGGCCGAACGGTTAGTCTTTTGCTGTTCAATCGAACAGGAATGCTAGCCGATCGGTTGGTGACGAACAGTTCAGCAAAATCGATCACAAAAACTCAGATTTCTCTCAAACGGCATGGAATTTTGACCTGAAAATTTGTAGGAATGTAGATCAGATACTTTCGCACAACATATCAAAAAATCATCAATTTTTAACCGTAAAAACTCGTTTAATTTTGCAATTTTCTGTTAAAAACGTAAAGAAGATGAAGAGTGAAGAAATTAGACAAATCTGGATGAAATTTGGATCTGATTCTGATGAAAATCAATACGAATCTGTGCGTTTGATCTTTGCAACCGAGCTCCTGCTCTGATACCACTTGTTAGGACCGGTCTTGACTCCGAAACGATTGCGTATGACACGTTCGACGTGCGAAATCCGAGAACGTGCGTGACCGAACACACGAGACGTAATATAATCGTGATTCTATTAATCAGATCTGAAATTGTACAAGAACCTGAATCACGTGGAGCACTTTCTCTCTCTAGCTTCTCTCTCTAACACTAGAGCTCTCCAAGTCTCCAAAATAGCAAAAGTGACAAAAGTTAGGCATAAGCCTCCTATTTATAGGCCAAGGGGCTTTAATGAGATTTCTCATTATTACAGAAATGCTACCTTGCCTTTTCTCCTAAATCTAACACTATAAGCACTAAACTTCTCCTGCTTCTGCTACGAACGGAATTGACAGAGGCGATAGACATTACTGCACTAATAGAAGTACAAGATTTAGGAAGAAAACTTACAAGAATCATGAGAAATCGAGAGAAAAGAGCTTGAAAGTGCGTGGGTCGAACGGAGCTTTCACATCAATGAACAGTTGCTTAGTGAATTCGATATTGAGATTTGGGACAAGAGAGGGGCCGAGAATGAGCGGCCGATCATCTATCGCATCTAGAGGACCCCAAGAGAGAAGAGATTCGTGAGGAGGAGATTGGAGACACGTTCCCTCACCAGTCTATAGAGTTTGTTGAGGCCGAGAGAGAAGGGTTGCCTTGGTTTTGTGATCTAGCGAACTATCTTTCTAGTGGCAACATTGTGAGAGGAATGACTACACAACAACGTAGAAAATTCATTAGTGAGTCGCGAAAGTATGTTTGGGACGATCCTTTTGTCTTTAGGATAGGGGAGATAGGATTCTTAGACGTTGTGTGTCAAGAGAGGAGGGGTGGAACATTATTAAACATGTGCATGAGGGCCTCACGGGAGGACACCATGGAGCCCATGCCACCGCTCAAAAGGTATTTGATTGTGGTTTTTATTGGCCTACCGTACTTAGAGATGCCGTCGAGTTCGTGAAGACATGTGATGCATGTCAACGAACCGGCAATATTTCCGCCAAAGATGAGATGCCTCAAAACCCCATACAAGTAGTAGAGGTTTTTGACGTTTGGGGCATCAATTTCCTGGGACCCTTCCCAAACTCCAAAGGAAATCGTTACATACTCGTGGCAATTGACTATGTGTCTAAATGGGTTGAGGCTCAAGCTCTTCCCACAAACGAAGCCCGGGTAGTGTTGAAATTCCTTAAGAAGCTTTTCTCCCGATTCGGTACACTAAAAGCCTTAATAAGTGACCGTGGCACTCACTTTTGGAACGCAATGATGGAGAAATTTCTTGCACGCTACGGAGTCACTCATCGTTTGTCTACCGCATATCATCCACAAACAAGTGGACAAGTAGAGAATGCGAATCGTGGTATAAAACGAATCTTAGAGAAAACCGTTGGTAAAAATAGGAAGGACTGGTCCAACAAGCTAGACGATGCATTGTGGGCGTTTAGAACCGCCTATAAGACACCCTTAGGAACCACACCTTTCATGATCGTCTATGGAAGAGCTTGTCACCTTCCCATAGAGTTAGAGCATAGAGCGCTTTGGGCATTGAAAACCGTTAATTTAGACATGACCGAAGCCGCTAGGAAGCGGTTCTTTCAAATCCATGAGCTACAGGAGCTTAGGGATGCGGCCTATGCTAGATCGTTGGGAATCAAGGAAAAGACAAAGGTGCTACATGATAGAAAGTTGAGAAAAGTGAAGGAGTTTAGCAAAGCCGACAAAGTGCTTCTTTACAACTCACGATTGAAGTTATTTGTGGGTAAATTGAAGTCCAAGTGGTCGGGACCCTATATGGTCCACTACGTGTTTCCGCATGGAGCGGTGGAGATCATGGATGAGACGGATGGCCGAAGTTGGAAGGTGAATGGCCACCGTTTGAAGCATTACATTGGAGGAGCAATAAACGAGGACGAGAGGGAGGAAACTCCTCTCGAAATCCCATCCAAAGCCGCCAATTAGTGTTTTGGGATGATATCCCAAGTGTAGAGTTTGTACCGTTTGTAATTTCGTTAGTTTTCGTATTGTTTTCGTAGTTTTTCGGTTCTTGTTTTGTGTTTTGAGTCATTTTGCAGGAAATTATCACCGAAGATTTGCAGGAAATTGAGAGGAAATTGAGGTTCCAAGTAAGTTTTATACTTAGAAAAATTTTTGGTTGGTTTTTGGGAGGTTTGGGAAAAGACTCAAAATTTTTCTAAGGCAAGGAAAACAAAATTCTGGGCACCTTTTTGTGAAAAATGCCCACTGGCGGGCCGCCACCAACTCAACAGGTTTCTCGCCCGGGCCACAGCGTAGGCAATTTCTGATAAAAATTTTTTCATTTGGTGGCGGGCCGCCACCCATTAAGGAATTACCTCGCACCCGCCAGCACGTATATGACTTTTTCGGAACTTTTCCACTCGGTGGCGCCCCGCCACAAAGTCCATCGGTTTCTCGCGGGCCGCCAAAACGTATATCTGCAGCCGTGAACTTTTACACCCCAAACATCGTTCACTTCTAACCTATTTCTTCTCCCCTCTACACAGCCAATTACCCCCATCTCCCTACCACTCATCACACTAAACCCCTTACACCCACCTCTCTACCGCGGATAACTCCTAATACCCACCATATCTCACTGCAAAATCTCCATTACCACCCAAAAATCTCGTCACCCTTTCATCTATCACCTTCACATAACCGATTTCAACCATAAATCCATCATCTCTCACTATAAAATCGGACTAAACTTGGGGAATCAACATTCAACCGAAATTTTCTTATTCTCTCTTGTTTCTCACAAATCCAAGGTATGTTTCTTGTAACTTTGTGTATTATGAGTCAATTAATTTTCGTTTTTGCTGAGTTAAGTCTTAGTCTAGGGTTAGGTTTTGGTTAAATATGGAGTCTTGCTAGGTTTAGAGGATGTATGAGGTTGCGGGTTGGATGCGGTTTGGGTATTTCAGTAGAATATCAGTTGCGGATGGTTTGGTTTAGGTATTGATGACAATGTTTACACCATCTTAGTTGAGGGTTTGCCAACATTGAGTGTGGGGATTTGGTTGGGTGAATTTTTGACATAAAAATCAGATTTACAACATCCGTTTTGACCCGTTTCAATACAGCGACACTAAAGCTTTCAACTTTACATCGGTTAGCACTCAATGTTGGTTTGGATTATGGTTTGGTTTTGGGATGTTGATGATTGTCGGGTTGGATTTGAACTTGATATGCTAATTTAGTGATTGGTCTATAGCACATTGACGTCTAAAGCGCAAAACTTGCATTTTTGAATCGAAACTTTTGCAAAGAATGAAACCTTCTTTAACTAGGCGGAATTTTTCAATGCTAAAATTTATTTTAAACTACTACATGGCTGAATTTAAGCAAGTTGGATGTCGATGTCGGTTTGGTAGGCACTTGGGTTTACTTGAGAGCATGTAAAGTGCCGGGAGGAGGTATAGTTTATAATTTGTGTATTTTGCGTCTTCGTTAGATCGAGTCTAGTTTAATGGTTATTTTAGGGTCTTTGGTGTTGTTTTAATTGTTTTTGAGTCGTCTTAGTGTCTTATTGTGTCTTTTTCTTACTTGATTTGTGATACCACTCGCCCGCACTCAATCTCCGTTAGGGCGAGGTTCGGTTTATGCTTAAAAATGGATTGCAAAACGTCGCTTTAACGTCACTTTGTTTTCAAACTACGTCCGCGAACGAAATGCTATACGGCCGTTGTTTTTGTATATATTATTTTTTGATAAAAAAAATAAATAATAAAAAAATGAAAAAATTTCAAAATACCAAAAAAAATAGTTTGTGACTAATATTCTGCTTTTCTTTGTTTTGCCATACTTGATTTGTTTTGCAGAATGTCAGGTGCAGGATCATCCAGTCGGCCCAGTAGGAAACGAGGCCCAGATACTCGCCCAAGCGGGGGCCTAGTGATCAGGGAGCCCGAACCGATTCAGGAGGTTCAACCAGAACCAGTACAACAAGTGGAACAACCAAGAGATGAATATGTTAGGGTTGTCGAGTATACGGGGCCGAGACGTCTCATGGTCCACGTCAAAGGATTTTAGATAGCCCCTTTTTACAGTTTGAGCCGAATTCGGGGGAGTCACAAAGGTTAGGTACTTTGTTTAACGTAGAACTGCTGCCGTATAGGAGGATTGATTGGGAGGTGTTGGATTGTTTAGGAGCAAGGGCTCGGGTGGAACAGTTGTTAGGACCAAAGTTCAAGAGAGTTTTGGATTGTGATGCTAGACAGTACAAGGAAATCACGTTGGAGTTTCACTCGACTTTCGAGTATAAGCAAGGGAGTTTTAATGAAAAAGCTGCAATATTCTTTGCCTTGGGTAGGAAATCATATGAGATGACAGTCCCTGAGTTTGCAGTGGCAACTCAGTTCTATACGGAAGACGAGGTTAGGGCTCCTGAGTTTATCACTAGTCTGCAGGGAGTGTTTAAGTAGCAGCGTGGGTTTTGTGTTATGGCGAGTGCGTTAGCGAGATGTTGGAGCACCATATCGAGGGTGCCATACTATATAGGAGCAGTTGCTAGTGATATCACTGATCCAGTTCTTCGTTATATCCACAAAATTCTAGCAGCAACTCTGGTTGGTAGAGGAGAGGGAGACAACAAGGTTAATCAGGTGAGCTTATTCTGTCTGATGTGTATGGTTGAGCAGAGGCCAACCAACTTGGCGACTGTGTTTGCTTTGTTTATGAGGAGGTTATGGAGGGGTGGTGCTGGAGCCCGTATTTAGTGTGGGCCATTGATTACTTGGTTAGCCGAGAGCCTAGGTGTGTTTGAAAGGCACCCGACTGATAGGATGAAGAAGGGCCCTGACCCTTTCTTTATGAGTGTTAGGGATTTGCAGTCTGCTGGGATTATAGCTCGTACTGATCCGATTACTTGGGAGCCGATACGAGAGGGTCCACAGGTTCAGCCTCCGCCTGGTTCAGGTGTTGCGGAGGCTATGCAGGGTGCGGTTCCTATCCGCTATCAGAGGCCCCGTATTCCCCGTATTCGGCAGGATATTCCTGCTAGGCAGTACCCATTAGCGCAGCCACGACCCGATCCACTTACCTTGGATTCGATATATGATTCTATGTAGGCGGGTTTCGGTGACTTGCGTATGTATGTTGATGATCAGATCAGTGGGTTTAGGCAGGAGGTTGTGGCAGGTCAGAGGCAATTGGAGGAGGGTATGCGAGTCATTATGCAGAGTCTTCATTCGCTGCCACCACCTTCTTGGCAGCAGTCTGAGGAAGGGCCCAGTGGGACACAGGCGGGTGATGAGGAGTAGGATGATGCGGAGTAGAGCGAGGATTGACGGGTGGTCCTTGGGACAACCCTTAAGCATGTTAAGATATGAAATAATCCTCCATTTAACCGCGTAATTATCTTGAATTAGATAACTACGATGCTTATGTTTCAGGTGCGAATTAGGAGATAAGAGATGGATAAAAGGCAGCTTATGGATGCTTTGGTGGAAAACGGGTCGAGAGAAGAACACAAGACAAAACAAAGAAGTGAAGGCAGCTTGGTACCGTAAATTACGGTACCACCGTAATTTACGGTGACCCATTTTCTCATTTCTGCTGCACCGTAAAACAGGCTTGACTCACCGTAACACTTTGATGACCACCGTAAATTACGGTGGAGCCGTAATTTACGGTGGTGCCTGAACGTGAAAAGTGTAACTGCCATAATATATTCGTTTTTTGTGTGTCTTTTGGGATTATCTCATCATTGACGGTTCTTGGAGACTTTGGGAGCGAATTTGGAGTACTTGCTTGGTTTGTGAACGATTCTAAACATTCGGTTTGTGTTTTTAATTCGTATGAACACTAGATTAATGTTGATGATGATTCACCGAGCCATGTCCGGCTAAACTCTTCGGTGATCATCCTAGGTGAATGTTTCTAAGACTTTTGTGTGTTAAATTTCTGCATTTCTAGAATGATATCTTGCGTTGCTTGAATGTCATGGTGTATGTTTGATTGTTTGTAGCGTGTTAATCTATATTACAGTTCTAGTCTCGATCGTACGTTCTTGGTGCCGTTGGCAACCGAGATATCACGGGAAGGGTTAGGGTTGGTTATTGGTTAATAGGTCATCGGGAAACAACCTCGCATTATCTAATCCGAGTACTTTGTTCCCTTTTATCACTTCAATCACACATACACGAGTTATGTCTATGTAACTCTTTCTAGTGAAATTGCACACAATTGTCTAACGAAACTGAAACCTAGGGTGATCATTGTTCTCTCCTAATTGTTTACAACTTTCTTTGATTTGAATTAGTTCTTAATTTAGTTTTCTAAACAACATATCACAATCTTGAATTTTAATTTTCTGCAAGTTAGTTTAATTTTAGTATAAATCCAAAGCTACATAATCAACACATTTTCCACATACTCCCTGAGTTCGATACCCTACTACCGCTAACTACAGTTGTTTAGGGATTAAATTTGCGTGACCCACGACGACACGTCAAGGATGCAGCGATGCTGATAGTGCATATCTTTTGTTTATTTTTATCTTTATGCTGTTTTGATCCTCGTTTGTTGGTTTTGTACTTAAATACGTTAAACATGTTAGTTGGGATTTTGGGGATGGTTGACTTTTGGTTGTTGGATGTTTGCACTAACACTTAGTATCTTATATATTATCTTTTGCTAGTGTTTGGTGTTTGCTTGATTAGGTTGGTATTTGTAGCCGCTTTCATTCGCGTGTCCGAGGTTAGGAGTTATTTGCTGAGCGCTTATCAAATTTTAGGGCTTATGTGGAAACGAATGGCACTTTGACAGTCTCACATATTCAGCTAAGTCATTTCCCTTTTTGTTGTTGTATTTTATTTATTTATTTCGTCTTTAGTTATCGTTTCTAGTTTCTTAGGTAGTGTTGAGTCGTATTTTCGTTCTTGCATTAGGGACAATGCAATCTCTAAGTGTGGGGATGGGATTCTTGTAAATAATCGAGTCTTAAAAATTGAAAAAAACACAAAAAAAAATTGAAAATTTTGAAAAATCCAAAAATTTTTTTTTTTTTGAAAAATTAGAAAAATGTTCTTTGAAATGAGAAGTTTGCTTAAATAAAACGGAAAATAATAGAAAAGATGAATTTTTGCCCGGGTTCGAATAATAATAATATGAGATTAAAATAAATTGAGCTTGCGTCTAGTTAGAGATATGTGGATAGGCCCGGGTTTGGTTTTATGTCCCTATGAGTTAATATTACCTTAATTGTTGGTTTGCTAGTGGGTTTTCGCCTAGGAAATATGGGAAATTGAAACTATCGATAATTGTAGGATCGTTGTAGGACCCGAAATGAGTCGATCAGAGGCGTTCTGTCGGGATTGAACCCTACCAAAGGAACAGATAATGAAAGCCAAAACTGGATCAGAGCAGTGGATCCAGAATAAGCAGATGTTTGGTTACAAGTCTCTCCCCTTGAAAGTGGTTTCAACATCTGCTGACCTCCTATTTGCTGGTCATGCAAACTGCTGACCTACAACTGCTGATCAAGTCAAAGTCTGTTGAAGAACTAAAGCTCTGCTGCTCAATCTACTGCCTTGTTTCAAGCATTGCTGATCATGACAAGTACTGCTGGGTTCACAACAGTGGAAGGATGCATCAGCTGTTTATGTTTACTTTATGTAATGAATTGTAACATCAGTAGTTAGTATAGCAGTGTTTTATAGGTCAGTTGTTAAGAGTTTGTTAGGGGGTTAGATGTCACTTTCATGGTGACGTCAGCTTTGATGCTCAGTAGTTTGCTAGTGCCTATAAATAGAACAGTGCTCTGTAGTTCTGTTTAGCTCTTTCACCATCATTCTTCCTGCACGAACAAATACTGAGCTCGGGCTGAGGGGGAGTTTGCGAATCATACATGCATTGTAATTAGAGTTTAAAATAAATTTAATCATTTGATTCTGTGTTGAAAATGTATGATTGAAAGCATTTCTTCTGTTTGATTGTGAAAAGTTTGCTTCTATTTAATTTCCGCTGCACTACTCTTTCATTGTTCATCTAAATTCAAACACAAATCACAGTCAATCCAAACTCAGATCCTAACAATTGGTATCAGAGCTTGGACAGTCAAATTTGATTTAACAATCATTTTGACATAATTAGTTCAGCTCGAAATCGTTGATACTGATAGTTTGTTCATTGTGTTGAAAAACAGAGCAAGGTTTAATCACCGATAAAGTTGATTAATCAGTGCCTGTAAAACAACCAGGATGTCGTCACAGTCTCAAGATGATAAGAATAACATTGGCTCGCTTTTTAAACCTCCTATGCTTAAAAGAAATGAATACAACATCTGGGAGAGAAGGATGTGTCACATCCTTGCTCAACAGAACACTGGATGTTGGAGGTCGGTTGTTTTCGGTCCTCATGTTCCTATGGTGCCAAGTGCTGAGGACACCAAAAAGTTCGTTCCTAAACCAACTGAAAATTATACTGAATCTGACTTTCAGAAGTTCGAACTTGATGCCAAAGCATTTAGCATCATAGCCTCTACATTGTCCAATGAAATCTATGCTGGGCTGTTACATTGTAACAGTGCCAAGGAATTATGGGATGCATTGAAGGAACAATTTGGTGGGGGGGGGGGGGCGGAAGAGGTTATCGAAAACAACAGGGAAATTCTGAATCAGCAGTATGAAACATTTTGTCACATCAAAGGGGAATTAATAACCCAACAATTTGAACGTTTCAGTTGTCTCCTCAGTGAACTAAGGCTTGTTAAGGTTACATTTCCAAATGCAACCCAAAATAGCAGGTTCCTTAGAACACTGCCCGAAAAATGGGACATAATTGCTTTTGTCACCAGGAATTCAGCTGAGTTCAAAGATCTGACCCTGACCCAACTCCATGGTAGACTCCTGACCTATGAAAGGGAGTTAAACCAGAAAAGGAAGTTGCAAGAGTCTGGAAAAGTTGCTGATGACTATTCATTTGGCAGCACAGCTCTATTTGGTCAGGAAGAATCTGGTAGCAGCAGTAAGGATCAGAGTTATGATCACTTTATTGACATAACTGCTGGGGGTAATTTTAACAACTCTGATTCTCACTCTGCAAATTACGCTTTCACTGCAAATACTGAAATCCAGATGTCAGATAACTTGTGCTTTGAACTGAATGATTTGCAACATTTTGATCCCACTGACTTAGAAGAAATGGACATTTTGCATCAATTGGCTTTGCTTAGTGTTAGAACAAGCAAATTCTACAAAAGAACAGGGAGAAAATTCCTAGGGCTTCATGGGAATTTAAGGGTGGGGTTGGATAAGTCAAAAATCAAGTGTTACAAGTGTAATAGGCTAGGTCATTTTGCTAGGGAATGTGGGAGTCAAACCACTGGTCCCATAATCACTCACCCTGGCTCAAACCCTAGACCACAACAACAAAACACTGTGCACTATACTCAATATGCCCCTGCAACACATGTTAACACTGCTCATTATGCTGCAACCCCTGTGCCTGTGCATTATGTTCAAACCACTGTTCCACAAATTCAGTATGTTCAGGCCCCTGTTCCTCAGGCACAAGTGCAACCTGTTGCACCTCAACAAGCTGCTCCAACAGTGACACAACCAGATTAGCAAAGCTTTTTCACACAAGGCTTTGTTGATTAGAGCAGCATGCCTGATGAACTTGGTGATGAAAATTTTGCTCTCTATGCTTCTAATGATACTTTTTGATGATGAATTTTGTTTGATGGCATTAGAGTCAATACCAGAAGGGGTTGACACTGAAGGTGAACAGCTAAGTGCTGAAACAATGGATGAAGTTACTGAAGCAGTGGTAACTGCAGTTGCGGTAAACTACTGCTGGGAGAAAATTCAGAAACCCTGCTGGAACCACTGTCTGCCCCCTGGTCTATAGAAGACAAAAAGGAAGAAGAAAAGAAGAAAGCTAGTGAGGAAGAAGTTAGAGTTGATGAAGATGGTGATCATCAATGTGACTATGCCATGATGGCTGCTGCTAAGGTATCACCTCAAGTTCTTGAAAAACTATGTTCATGATGATCAGAATTTGTCAGAAACTGATGAAATATCATCAGATCCATCAGAAACGACCTTCTCTGATAACCCAAATCAACTCTTGATCAACTTGTGATTCTTTGTAGTAGATACTTTGCTTTTCAATTGTCCTAACTGATTTTCTTCATCTTGCTGTGTTCTTCAGGACTGTTATCTTCTTCAGAGATCCAGTTGATTGAGATTTTCTTCAATACTTACAAATAAAGTTTCCTAACAGTTTCCCCCTAAGTATTGTAAGAAAATGAACTATCTCTATGTCCAAATGTAAACAACTTTTAACTAATTCTTGAAAAAAAAAGATCAAGTGACTATGTCTCATAGACATAAAGCATAAAACATAAAACTTAAAACATAGACCATCCAACAATTGTAAAAGAAACAGAAAAACAAATTTTAAACATTGTTAAAAAACAGCACTATCTCATCAATTCATTCAATTGATCTTCACTCCACTTCTGTGTTTGTCTCCTGATTTCAGCTTTTTCTTGTGATCAATTATCTTTTGAGTTGCCTTGTACATTGATTTGTACCATTCTCTTGCTTCCATCCAATCTTCAATACAATCTTCAATTTTCTTTCTCAGCTGTTCATTGTTCTTTCCTTTCTTCTTGAGCTGCTCTTGTTTGTCATTTATGCAGTTTCTTATATACTTTAAAGTTTGGTTTGAATACCTGCAAATTTCACTGATTCTGAATAGAGCTTTCTCATCATGGGCATCTTTGAAGACTGCACATATTTCTGGTGTGTCAAAGATTGCTCCAGTTCTTGCTAATTTTGAAGGGATTTCAGCTGGAATCATTGTGTTGGGTGGAGGTATTAACACTTTAGTGCTATACTCGAAATTGATACACAGAGCAAAGTCTGCTAATGCTGCTCTTTTGTATAATTTCGCTCCTGCACTTTTAACACTGTCAAGAGCTCTCCTGATCACTACTGAACCACCTTTCCATTCATCAATGATGTTCTTCATCTTGACTATGTCCATTGGATGAATTTTATCAGCCAGGTCTGCATCAGTAACCTTTTGAACATCTTTGTCTTTTCTGACCAGGGTGTACTTGTTTTGACTTTCATTCCCTAGTATGCCTCCTCCAGTAGTCAAAGTATCAACTCTTTCAATTGATACTATTGGATTGGTCAAGTTGTTGTGCAATATTACCCAGCTGCCATTATTTCTTTCTTCATAAATACCTTTACTCATTGGTGAGAGTGGCCTTGTTGGGTTGTCTTCTGGACCTTTCCAATAGTAGTGCTTCAGATGTTCTTCTAGATACATGATTGTGTGTAGATCACCTTCCACCACTTCTGATTCTTTGATGTTGCCTTCTGAATCTACTCTCATTATTTTTCTTGGCCTTTTTGAAGAGGTCACTTCATGTTCCATTCTTCGCTTCTCTTTTGTGTCCATCCTTATGCTAAATTCTGTTTCTCCAGTGATGGTTGTAGTTGATGGTTGAGCTGACGTATATTCTTTATGTTGGATCCTTGAAGTGTCTGGCTTTGATATGCTTGGTGGAGGACCCATGGGTAACTTTTGTTTATCTGGTGGTGGACCCATGGTCTGCTTTTGTCTTTGAGCTGTTAAGGTTTCTGTTTGCTTGATTTGTTCTTGTTGGATGGTTTCTGGTTGATGTTGGGGACTTTCTGACTCTGTTGCTTGTCTTTCTTGTGGAATTGGAGTCTTTAGTGCATGAAGATAAACTTTTGCCAGTGTGGCAACATTGTATTGCAATCTTTTTACTAGCAAGTGAATGTTAGTAAGAGCTTAACTGTTTGTTTCTTCTTGCTTCTTTATCTTCTGAAACTCCTGATTTTCTTTATTTCTTTGTTCATTTAATTCCAGTATCAACTTTTCAAAAGCCTCAGTCAGGCTGCTGCTGTTGGCTCTGAGAAGTTGTATTTCTTCAAGAAGCCTTCCTGAACTTGAACTTTCTCCTGCAGTTGCAATCTCAGTCATCTTTTTCTTGATATCATGTAGTTCTTTAAGAGCCTTCTCCATTTCTGAAGAACTTCCTTTGTTTTCTGATGACTTTTGTATTTCTTTGAGAGCTGCATTATTTTATTCAGTTTGTTTCTGCATAGCTTTGACAGTCTCTGATAGAGCTTTGACTTCTGATTTTTTATTTCTGATTTCTTCCAGTATCAGATCAAGTTTTTCATCCTTGAGTGTTTTCTCAGTAGCAGCTTTATCTTCAAGTTCTTTATGAAGTTGTTTTGGAGACATAGATGGTTGTTCTTGGAAAATAGGAGAAACAACAGATGTTTCTCTTCTAACACCACCAGAAAACACATTTTCTGATGTTCTGAGGTTAAGAGGATTGGAAGTATCCAAATTCTCTGTTCCCTCACCAGAAACTTGAAACAAATTCAAGTCCTGGTTTTCCTCACATCCTTAAACCCTTTCAGGTTCTCCATGAGTTGTTAAGAAACTTTTATTTTTCTCATCCAAGTTTCCTTGATCAGTGAACTGATCTCCACCTGTTGTTACCACATTTTCCTCCTCAGAGTCTGACTCAGAAAATGGGTCTTTTGTTTCACTCACATTTTGTTTTGTAAAAACAGTGCTTCTTTGTAATATTTCATATTTTGGTTGAATTGATTCATCAGAATTACTTTCAGAAGTATAAAATATATTGAGTTTAGATTTTGTTACACCTGTTTCTCCTATATGTGAGCCTTCAGCATGATGTTCTTTTGTTGCATGAGTCATATGCACATCTTTATCAGTTGGATGAGGATCAGATTCATCCTGCTGCTCTATTCTTGGTGTGCTTGATTCTTCTGCATCATGCTCCATGGGTTACACCTTTTCAAATCCTTCTTTTGTTTCTGCTTGCTTACTTAGCATTCTCAGGTATTCTGCTCTGTATGATGAGTTTTCTGGTATAAGATCCATCATATTTTCTGGCAGAACAGGTACATCAAAATCTGACTTCCATGACCCTGCAGCACTCTAAGGTCTCATAATTTCTGATTTCCACATAAATTTTAATTTTGGAGTTTGTAGATTCCTTTCAGAAAAAGCATCAAAAATTATGATGGATAGAAATCTGGGGAATGGTAGATGTGAATCTATCTTTCCAGTTTTGGTCAGAATTGATCTTTTGATCAGATTAAATATTTCTGTTCCAAAATCAATATTCAACCCAGTTATGAGGCTGAACATGATTGTTAGAATATTCATATTTATCTGATCTGTACCTCCGATCTTGGATGACAAACACTTATTCAGTATTTCCATTAACACTTGCCAGAAGGCAGGCAACTTGTTCCTCTTGAACTCATTGATTTTTGAAATCTTTGCCTTGCATCCCATTACAGCATCAAGTTGTTCAAACATGTCTTCTTTTGGTGGTGCTTCTTCATACTCTTGATTTAAGGGTAGTTCCAAACATTCCCTTATTTTCTCCGGTGAGATTGTGATAAAGATATCTTCCCATACATGTGCTGTTAGCTCCATACTTGTACTATGAGCTTAAAGAGTTTTTACAACTTGTTGTAGCAGTCTTTCTGGTACCTCTCTGGTCTTTGTAAGAGCATGAGCTATTGGGCTTCTGATCAGAAACTCAATGAGAATTTGACACTTCACATCATATTGTTCGATATTGGTGTTCATTGCTTCATTGTTGTTCTTCAAAGGAAGATATTCAGCTTCAGTGATTAAGGGAACAGAGTGTTCAGCTGGAGGTGGACTGTTGTTGGTGGCAGCCATTTAGGATTTTGGTTTTTTTTCTTTTGAGAAGGGTTTTTAGGGTTTGAGAATGAAGATTGAAGATGAACGTCTCTGTTTTTGGAGGGGATATTTATAGTGAGCTGAGACAGAGATTTTTGAGTGTTTTTCGTGGGTTGTTTGTATTCAAGGTGTTTTATGACACCTTAATGATGTTTTAATCTTTTAAAGAAGCAACCGTTTTTGAAAAACCTTTGGTTTATCTCTAATTTAATGTATATCTCGTTAAAGATAATTAGAGATTCCAACAATTTTTAAAAGGATAAACACTAGTATCCAAATTGCACCTTTTTATGCGGGACCCTTTTTGATTTCAGACTTGGTCCAATCAAAAACCTTTTCTTCAATTGGGTGCTTTCCCATGTTGTCCTTTTAATGATATATATTGAAAAATCTCTAAATGTTTCTTGAAGAGTTGAATTTTCTCATATATATCATCAGAAGACATTTGATTCATTTATAGGAGTCTCAATCTTTTTTTTTTTTTTTTTAAGATGAGAGGGAATGAGTGGGGTTTGAGAAAATTTCTTACCTTGATTTTGTGAACTCCACACCTTTGTTCTGGTGTATCAGGAAGTTTTTTTTCATATTGCTTGTTCCAGTCCCCAGAAAAAAAAAATTGAAAGAAACTTATCTAAAAATAATCTAGATTTTTTTTTTGAGTTTCTTTGTATCTGATCAACCTTGGTTAAAACCTTTCCTCCTCTGTTTTTTTAAGCAATCGATCCTTCCTGTTTGTCAAGAAAAATTACTTTTGATGTTTTGTATCAAATTTTTCAGTTTTATCTGGTGAATTTGAATCAAATTCTGATGTTTTAATGAAGTTTCTGATAAATTTTATCAGATTCTGATGATTTATTATATCCTATCAGATTTCATTTGATTCTTACCAGATTTTCCTTGTTACCATCAGACAAAATTTCTTAGTTCCCCCTGGACCTATTGACATATATAACTAACATGTATTTAAGAAAAAGTTACTATATTACTAAACAAAAGTTGGTTAGAACACAAAAAAAAATTTAAACAAACAAAAACAAACACAGATAGACCTAACTACTCATCCTCTTCATCCAACACGTTATACATGCACTTCACATATAACCAAAGACTGGTTATTCTTCCTGTATGACTGGTTGATGGAACCAGGGAAGCAACTCTTAAGTTGTCTTGAAGTGCCAGTTCAACTCTTGTATAACAACTTCTCACACCTCCAAAGTCAACCTGACTTGTGATTACCTTGGTTACGAAACGAGGGTAGATCAGAAAAGGATTACGGTCATGGACGTTTCCTTCTAAGTCTCTCATGAGAAACTTAGCATAATTGTAAGGTTTTTCCTGTACAATAGCATGCGCCACTTTCATCATCCTGTAAGACAACTCATTAAAGTGTCCAGTCTTTTTCGAAAGGCAAACACTTAGCTGTGTTACCAAATATTGAAAAGGTGGTATGAACCCAGATTTGCAAATTTTCCTTGACACATTGTTTGAATTGTAGCCCATTTCAGTCAAGGTCCGTTGCACCTCTGCCTTTTCCAATATGCTGATCTTTCGATAATCACCCAATCTGAGGACATCTCTAAGTGTTTCCTCTTTTAGGGTGATCTTTACCCCCATAACCTCACTATTTATCCACATAGAAGTGCCACTCATAACGACTTGAGCATTCCACCAGAACTCCTGAAGAAGTTCTGGATATATGGTGACATGTGTTGACATGGCAAAGCCCAAGGGACTTCGCATGATCATATTGTATACAAACCTGCAGTCCTCCCATGCAGGTCCTTCTAAGTTGGATCTTAGTCTGAGATTATGATTTTCGTAAAGGTTAAGAGGGAATTGGTTGGATTCCATTGATTTTGGGTGATTCATTTGAAATAAGAGGTTTTTCTGGTGGTAGGCTTTTGAAGAGAAGATTTTGTTGTGAAGAATGTCTTTTTCAGATTATTAATATTTATAGATGAAAGTGATAGTTCCATATTAACAAATAAAATTTCTCTTCAATTAAGACGATATCTATTGCAGTGAATATGACACTCTACTAAGCCCTTTGTGTGAGTAAGCATTCAATAGGTGGGCGGCTACTTTCATAGCTCCTAATGATATTGGTGCTTACGTGTTTCTGTTAAACTCCTTATGACCGAGTGACGTTGTATGAATTTTTTTTTTAAAAATTTGTGACGATTGAGTTCTTCGGATTAAATTTTATCTTCATACATGTCATCAATGTTTCTCCCTTTTTTTTAAATAAAAAAAATAAAAAACTATAAATTTATACAAATGGAATATGTATGAAGATATGGACTTTTGATGATTACTGATCATTATGTACATTTAAACAAAAGTTCCGGATGAATATTAGAATTTCTGATAAATCATCACAGTTTATTGATGATTTATCAAATCTTCTGATTTTTCATCATATAGATGAATTTCTACATCAGAATTTTGTTTAATTGTCCTTTCATTCTCAGTATCTTGGTGATTATCAATTTGGTTTTCATTTTGTCTTGCTTTTATTTTTGAACATTTTCATCTCTTAAGTTGACCATGCCAAGTCTGCTGATCAAAAAATTATGTCTCTTTTCATCAAGAGGTTTTGTAAATATATCAGCAATTTGGTTTTCAGTTGGAACAAAATACATTTCAATGTTACCTTTCTCCACATGATCTTTTATGAAGTGATATCTGACATCTATGTGTTTGGTTCTTGAGTGATGAATTGGATTTTCTGTTATTACAATTTCACTCTTTGAATCACACAAAATTGGTATTTTTGTCAGATTTACTCCATAATCCTTCAGTTGAGTTTGCATCCACAGCATTTGTGAACAGCAGCTTGCTGCTGCAACATATTCTGACTCTGCTGTTGATGTGGTAACACAGTTTTGCTTCTTGCTTGCCCAACATACCAATTTTTTCCCCAAGATTTGACAAGCACCAGATGTGCTTTTTCTGTCAATCTTACACCCTGCATAATCTGCATCTGTGTATGCAATTAATTCAAGGTTTGTATCCTTTGGATACCAGAGACCAAGTTCTGAAGTGCCTTTTAGATATTTGAAAACCCTTTTCACAGCTTTTAAATGAGATTCTTTAGGGTCACATTGATATCTGGCCAGAAAGCATGTTGCAAACATGATGTCTGGTCTACTTGTAGTCAAATATAAGAATGACCCTATCATCCCCATATAGGTTTTAATATCTACAATTATTCCATTTTTATCAGAATCTAATTTGTTCCCTGTTGCCATTGGAGTTTTTGAAATAGAGCAGTTTTCAAGTGAATATTTTTGTAGAATTGTTTTGACATACTTTGATTGACTCAAAAATATTCCATCAATTCTTTGTTTGACTTGTAACCCTAAGAAAAAGGTTAATTCACCCATCATGCTCATTTCAAAATGGCTGGTCATTAATTTTTGAAACTTTTTGCAAAATTTTTCATTTGTTGATCCAAATATAATGTCATCAACATATATCTGAACCAACAAGGTATGAATTTTGTGTGTTTTGAGAAAAAGTGTGGTGTCAATAGTACCATTGGTAAATCCAGAATTGAGTAAGAAGTTTCATAATGTTTCATACCAGGCTCTAGGAGCTTGCTTCAATCCATACAAGGCTTTGTTTAATCTATAAACATGATTTTGAAATTTTGGATCAACAAAGCCTTCAGGTTGTTGCACATAAACTTCTTCTTCAATTTTACCATTTAGGAAAGCTGATTTTACATCCATTTGATAAACTTTGAAATCCTTGGATGCAGCATAAGCAAGAAAAATTCTTACAGCTTCTAATCCAGCTACTGGTGCAAAGGTTTCATCATAATCAATACCTTCTTGTTGACAGTAACCTTTGACCACTAACCTTGCTTTGTTCCTTGCGATTATGCCATTTTCATCAGATTTATTCCTGTATACCCATTTTGAGCCTATGACAGATTTGTCTTTGGGCTTAGGTACCAGATCCCATACATTGCTCTTTTTGAATTGATCCAGCTCTTCTTGCATAGCTTGTATCCAATCTGGATCGTTCAGAGCTTCTTTGGCAGATTTGGGTTCTATTGTGCTTAAGAACCCAGCATATGCACATTCATGTGCAGTTGCAGATCTTGTTCTCACACCATTAGCTGGATTGCAAATGATATCAGAATGAACATGCCCTTTGATCCATCTTAACCTATTTTGCACAATTGTTGGTTCTGATGGATTTGAAGTTTCCCCCTGTTCAGTTACCTCTGTTTCATGTAAAGCACCAGAATTTTGATTTTCTGTTGTGCTATTTACTTGTTCTTCAGGGTTGGTACATGATATTTCTGATGATTTAAATGTACAAGCTTTATCATGTTCTAGAAAATCTTCTGATATCATTTCAAAGAGATGCTCATAATTTTCTTGTTTGTCAGAAAAGTTTATTTTTTTCATGTATTCATCAGAAACTTCAGTCTCTGATGAGTCATCAAATGAGACATATAAACTTTCTCTGATTGTCCTTGTATTAAGAATAAAAATTCTATAAGCTTTTGAGGACAAAGAATATCAAAGAAAAATACATTTTTCTGCTTTTCTGTCAAATTTTTCAAGGCTTTCAAAATCATTGAAGACAAAACATCTACAACCAAATGTGTGTAAAAATTTTACACTTGGAATTCTATTATTTATAATGTTATAGGGTGTTTTGTTTTGCCTTTTGTTGATAAGAGTTATGTTTTGAGTAAAACATGCATTTGCAATTGCTTCTGCCCAAAAGTGAGAGGGCATTTTGGCATATGCAAGCATCATTCTGGCAGCTTCTACTAAGGTTCTATTTTTTCTTTCAACAACCCCATTTTGTTGAGGGGTTCTGGGAGCAGAAAAGTCATGAGAGATTCCTTTGTTTACAAGAAAGCTTTCAATTTTTGAATTCTGTCCCATTATCTGATCTGATCCTTCTTACTGTTAGTTTTAACAGATTTTCAATTTTCTTTATAAAATTAATGATCAAATCAGGTGTTTCACTTTTCTTTCTCAAAAATTCAACCCATGTACATCTGGAAAAATCATCAACTATTACTAGTATATATTTCTTTCCAGAAAAGCTTTCTGTACCTATGGGTCCACATAAATCCATGTGTAAAAGTTCCAAATTGTGTGTAATGGAAGATTCAGAAATTGACTTGTGAGAGCTTCTTTTTGACTTTCCCATCTCACAAGCATCACAAATTTTATCCTTTTTAGAGGATATGAAAGGTAACCCTTTTACCAGACCTTTACTTGCTAATTTGTTTAGGTTTTTGAAATTTAAGTGAGCCAATCTTTTATGCCACAACCAACTACTTCCTTTGTTGATTTTTGAAAATAAACATAGTTTAGGATGTTCATTTTCTTCTTTGAAGTCAAAGTAATATATTGATTGTCTTATTCTTTTCCCACTCAAATATATTTTATTATCATCCATACCTATTAGCAAGCATTTTTCTGGTAAAAATGTTACCTGAAAACCTTTGTCACAGAATTGACCACAACTTAGCAAATTATACTTTAGGCCTTCAACATAGGCTACTCTTTCAATGGTCAAACATCCATACCTGATACATCCGTATCCCAGTATCCTACCTTTCACTCCATTTCCAAAGTTCACCATTTTAACCAGCTTTGAGACAAAGTTGTTGAGTAAGCTCCTATCTCCAGTCATGTGCTTGGAGCTTCCTGAGTCGCAGTACCAGATCTGCTGCACATGATGGTCCTGAAATGAAATGATTAGATGGTTTTAGGTACCCAGGCATGCTTGGGTACACTTTCTGATGATATTCTGGTTCTATTATTTATTCTAGATGACCTTTCATCAGAATTTCTGTTAAATGCTGAGCCATTAACAGAATTTTTCTTTTTCTTTTGGAGATGGTGTTGAACAAGCTTCAGTATTTCAACACACATACAGGAATCATCAGAAATTTCTGATTTTCCTTCTTGTGATGGAATGAAGGGATAGTTTTGAAAAGATGAGTGAACTGCTTCTGGAGTTTTTACAAACTCTTGACTGTATTCACTTCTTTTTGGTTCAAAATTTGGCTTATCAAAGGAGTATTCAGAACATGTTGATTTGCAAGTTTCAGAATCAGATTCTGATAAGAATTTATCAAAAGTCTTTGAGTTGCTTTTACAAAGATAGTGGGTTTGTTATTATTTGTTCTTACATAACCCAACCCTTCTCCTTTGTTCTTTGGAGTGGACTCTATGAAATTTATGAATTCTTTTGCCTCTTGAAAACCTCTTACGTTAATTTCTTTATCATTGATTTTCTTGTAAAGATCTCTTCTTTCATTTTCATAGAACTCAATTTTAGCTCTTTGATCTAAACTTTGTTCTATAAGTAATTGGTTTTCAAGAATGATTTTATTCAAGGTCCTTTGCAACTCATCAGATTTTTTACCATCTGATTGATGTTTAACTTGCAAGTTTAAAAAATCTGACATGAGCTCATTTAGCTTGTGTTCAAGATCAAGATTGTCTAAACTTACCTGTTGTCCTGAAGTCTCTGGTATGTCATCAGAAAGTGCCATGAGACAGAAGTTGGCCATTTCTTCTTCTTCATCATCAGAAGAATCGTCAGATAGCCATGTATCTGTTCCAGCAATTAAGCTGACTTGCTGTTGTTGCTTCTTAGCTTCCTCAAGCTTCTTTTCATAATAAGCAATATCTTTCAGCTTCTTGGTCTTACACTCAGATGCATAATGACCTTTTTGCTTGCACTTGTAACACACCACCTCAGCCTTTCCTTTATCCTTAGATCTAACTTCTTCTTTAGATCTATCATCCATCCTCCTTCTATCACTCCTCTGGTACCTTTGGCCTCCTCCCCTCAACCTCTGCTCAAATGTTTTGGTGAGCAGTGCTATTGCATCAGCAAAGGCTGAAAAATCGGATGATGAATCAGAAGTTTCAAAGGCCTGGCTGTTTGATGGTTGTGGATCATTGGAAGTTGTTTGTCTTTGTGAGTTAGAGATAAGAGCTAAAGATCCCCTCTTTGAATGGTTTCTTCAAATATTTCTTCCTCTCTGGGGATCAAGATGCTATATAAGTCATGAAGACTCATGTTTCCTAGTTCTAAGGTTGAGGACAAAGTCATTGTGAGACTTCTCCATTCTCTAGGCAAAGCATCAAGAAATTTTATGTTTCTTTCATCATTTGATTTAGTTATTCCAAATTTCTTTAGCTCGTTTAAAAGTTTTGTGAACCTTTGATATGTGTCATTTAACTTTTCATTAGGTAAACTTTTAAACCTTTCATAGGATGAGACGTTGTTTGTTCTCTTGTTTCTTTTCATCCTTTCTCCTCCTTCACAAAGATTTTCCAACTGATCCCATATTTCCTTAGCTGATGCACAAGCATCAACTTGTGAAAATATGTCATTGGGGATGGCCATTATTAAGAGTGATTTTGCTCTTTCATCCCCTGCTACCAGTTCCTTGTCTTCCTCACTCCAAAGTATTTCACTTTTGGGAGCTCGGGAGGCAGGGATAGCAGGTAGTTGGTCAGTTGCTGGAATTGCAGGTATTTCAGTCATTGGTATATGTGGACCCCTTTCAATGGATCTAAACAGAGCTCGGTCATGACCATTAAGGAAATTGACCATTCTGATTTTCCATTGGGGGTATTCCTCCCTGACCTGAGTCGGAGGTTTGGACATAGAACCAATGTTGAAAGCATTATTCCAGGTTTGAAAGCTGGCTATATTTAGAAAAAAGAAGAAGAGCGATTGATCGTTTGAAAATAATTTATTCAATCTGCTCTGATACCAATTGTTGGACCCAGTATGGCCTTAACAACTTCTTTTTACGTAATATGGCAAGTGATTTCAGTATATGTGAAAAAGATGTGCGGAAATGGAAATCAGACTTTCAAGAAACAAGACCTACAGAATTATCAAGTTTATATCACTTTGAAACAAGTTAGTTTAACAAGGTGATTGTAAGATTATTATCTAATACAAATGAATCTTGATTTCTGTGGGTGAGAAGAGCAGTGGAGTTTGGGTGTTTGTATATGAATGCTAAGCTTCAAACTCAAGTATCTTCTGCTTCTTGAGCCTTCTATTTATAGACGACTGTGGACATGAATAAACAATAGTTTATTCATGCAATAAGTCCTGCGTAAAGTAGCAATTTGACATATTCATTGAATCCATCGTTCAAGTTGCATTTGTAATCATGAAAACCAATAATGTCATGCTTCGGTCATGGGTGGCAGGATAGAGTTGTGATTTTTAGACAAGTGGGGCTTTTATCAGAATTTCTGATAAACCACTTCATCAGAAATTCTGGTGAACAAATCATCAGAAAGTCTGATGATCAGAATTTGTCAGAAACTGATGATATTTCATCAGAAATTTCATCAGATCCATCAGAAACGACCTTCTCTGATAATCCAAATCAACTCTTGATCAACTTGTGATTCTTTGTAGTAGATACTTTGCTTTTCAGTTGTCCCAACTGATTTTCTTTATCTTGCAATGTTCTTCAGGACTGTTATCTTCTTCAGAGATCCAGTTGATTGAGATTTTCTTCAGTACATTCAAATAAAGTTTCCTAACACAACATACTTCATAATCTGGTCAACCAAGGTCATTAATTTGGACTTGGTAGGCTGAACAGTTGACCAAGGTCATTAACTTGGACTTGGTTAACTGGGTGTGTCGGTAAAAACTCTGTAAATGTTAAAAAGTTAAAAATTTTGAAAGTTTGGTTCTAATTTCGCTTGAAATCAATGTTTTCACCATTTATTGCTGATTCCGCTTGAAAAGACATTATGGTGATTCCGCTTGAAAGCTTCCATGACCATTTCAAGCGAAATCAGATAGCCTATAAATAGCTATCTGATTCCGCTTGAACATCATTTATCTTATTCCGCTTCAAGTGTGTGTGCTCCCGGCGATTCAAGCGAAACCCCAAAACTTTTGATTTCCAGCCAAATTGCTGCCCGTTTGTTGTCTGATTTGTTGTTTCTAGTTGGTTGGCTCATCTAGGAACATGGGAAAGGTAGGATTGAGGCCCAATTTGAACCAGATCTTGTGTATTTGTGTTTGTCGGCGATGTTCATGACTAAAAACTTAGATTTAGGGTTTAAATATTGGGTAAAATGAACATAGATCATATATGTGTTGTCGGAATGGTTTGTAGATCATTGTTAGAGCTTTGATTGAACAAAATCTAGGGTTTGTGCATGTTTGACGATGAACAAATTTGAACAGACTTAGATCTAGATAGATTCTGTGGGTTAAAATGAAACTAAAACACAACCCTATGGTCGGAATTCACTGATAACTAATCTAACATGTTCAATTTCATCATCAGTAGTGTTTTGAATGTTTCATTATAATTCCGCTTGAAATTCTGTAATGCCGCTTGAATTTGATGTTCATATGATTTCGCTTCAAATTGAGTTTCATGCTTCCACTTCAACATACTCATGAGATTCCGCTTCAAAATAACTTAGATGATTTCGCTCCAAACTACCTCATGTGATTCCGCTTAAAATGTTGTTGCATGTCAAGTGATTTCGCTTGAAGGTGTTTGATGCTGAAATTTTTCAAAGTGTTTGATTATTTTGTGCTGTGTTGACTTGCAGGCTTCAAATGTGATCTTTGATCTGTTGCACAACAGTTGTTGTGATTTTGACGAGGAAAAGAACACAAAGCTGTCTGAGTTCAGTAGCATTTTGGTTTATGAGGAGAGTACTAATTCAAAAGGCGTTGACGGATCAACATTTGGTGTATAGATCTCACGTTAAACGTTTCTGGAAGCACGCAACTTATGACGAAGCAAACAAAGTGATCAATTCAGTTGTGAAGCAGTATGATGAGAAGAAGTCAATTATTGTTACAGAGGCGCTTGTCCGTGAAGTGTTGGATTTTCCGGATGATGCAGACTCACCAACGAAATTCCCTGAAAGGATGGTTAAAGGTTGTATGCGACGAATGGGTTATGATGGTGCATTGAACAACGCGAGTTACTTGAAGTCAAAGTTTAGAAAGCCGTACAAATTTATTGTTCATTCAGTTTTGCAGGCTCTAAGCCATTGCAAAGGAGGATATGATGCCATGAGGAATTATCAGATGAATATGGTTACAGCGTTGGTTCTGAACAAAAAGTACAATTTTTCTCACATCGTGTTTCATTACATGGCTGAGAACATTACATCAAAGAGTAGGACTTGGATTTATCCAAGATTTGTTCAAATGTTGATTGATCATGCTTATTCAGACATTGAAAGAGATGTAAACAACGATCTGTTTGTTCTTTCTCACATGAGTAATGATTCGTTGAAACAGCTAGCCAGATATCACCTGAGCCGAAGAAGATAGCTGAATTTTTCAGATTCATCAAGGATGTGAATTATGTTGATCCAGATCCAGTGAATCACCAAAACTGGAGGAATGAAGAGGAAATGAAAGAAGCTGGTTATGCTGATGAGTTAAAGGCACTTGAAGAATTCAAAGGTACACGAAATAACTAGTTTGTGAAAGAACAAAGGAAGAGAGGCAAGAAAGCTACTCCCAAAGCACAAAAGAGAGAGGGTTCATCTTCACAGCCCAAGAAACGTCAAAAGAAAGTTGCTAAGACTTTACTTATTGATAAACCTGATGAGGAAGAACCAGTACTAGAAGCTGAGGTTGAAGTAGAACCTGATGTTGAAGCTAAAGCTGAAACTGAAGTTGAAGCTAATATTGAAGTTGATGTTCTTCTTTCGCCTAATTCTCCGATTTTGCTGAAGAAACTTAAGGCATTTAATGCTCAAAAAGATAAAGCAGCTGATGATACTCAGAAAGAAAAAGCTACAAATGAAGTAGAAGCTGATGATGTAAACAAAAGTACAACAAGTTCTTCTAGTTCTTCTGAAGATGAAATTGATGAGACAGAACATTTAAGAAGAATTCAAGCAGAGATTGGAAAAGAGAAGCAGTTAAGAAAGAGGAAAAGACAAGAGAAGGACGATGAGGCATATGTTCCATCACTTGAACGTGTATCTGAATCTCAATCGCCTTCTTTAGGTGGAAGGAAGAAAGCTGATGCTAGAAAGAGGAAGAAAGGTTTTCCAAACATTCCTCAGAACTTGAACATTGGTCTTGATGAGATTGGAGATTTTGATTGGGCAAGCAATGCACAAGTCAAGAATGTGGAGAATAAAGTTAATGTTGTTGTGATTGAAAACAAAAGGTTGGCTGATCGTGAGAACATCCTTGAAATGCGTGTAAAGAAATTAGAGTCTGAAAATAAGTCATTGTTGAAGAAAATAGAAACCAATCAGATAGAGATTGATATCTTGAAGGTGAGGGTAGCAGAGTTAGAGGAAGAAAAGACTCGCCGAGATGAACAGAACAAGTACTTTGAACTGAAGAACAAAGAACTTGAAGCTGCGAAGGCGTTGAAAGAACATGAATTTTATATGATGAACAAGGTGATAGAGAATATGCTCGGAAAGTCTATTGAGCAGAAGTTTGAGGAAATTCAATTTGAAGAAGTCAGGGCTAAACGCCAAGCAGAGATAGAAGCTCAGATGAGAGATAAAGGCAAGAATGCTGAAGGCAATGTTGCAGCTTCTGAAAGATCAATAGTTCCATCATTAGTAGCTGAAAATCATGTTCCTATATCTGCTATATCTGGTATCTTCGATGAAGAAGTATTAATTGAAGATCTTGGTAATGATAATGAGAATGTGGAGGATGATAGTGAAGAGGATGACGATGAAGAGAATGATGACGAAGAGGATGATGATTATGAAAAAGTGTTTTCTGCGAGTAGTCATGGTTCTGATGATGACAATGATGACGATGACAATCAGGGAGGTACTGGTGTTACTGTGACTGAAGCTTCAAGAGAACAAAATGTTGATGATTTAATGAAAGATGATGCGAATAAAGTTTCAGAGGGAGCTGATGGAGAGGGGGAGCATGTTGATGATCAAAATGTTGATCAAGTTGAAAAGTTGATTCTTCGAATAGAGCCTCATGTTGAAGAAGGTGAATTCAGGCATACTTACACATTGAATGAAATCCTAAAGATGTCTAATGTAAACGAAGACGAATTCACGTTTGATTTTGAAGAAGAACTGAATGCGTTCGATATCAATCATCAACCTGAGTATGAATACAAGTATGTTGAAGATGCAGATATGTATGACAGGGTTGAGGTTGAGGATTGTTCTGATGAAGAGGGTGCTACTGAAGACACTTCTGAATTTCCAACACTGATGGAGTTCTTTAGTGAAGAGAATCGGGATGAACTTAGAAGGAAAGTAGCTGAAATTCTGAAAGACAAGAATTTCGATGGTACTACTGAAGATCCTCTGAAAGAAGAGCGTAAGAAATGGTTTAAAGATAGTCATGAAAGGAAGTTCAAGTGACCGTTAAAGTATTATCAAAGAGATAGAAGTATTTCACTGGGGGATATCATTAGCTGGGGTTTTCTACCTCAAATTAATGCTTATGCTATCAGAAGAGAGTGTGGAGTACAATACTTTGAGCGCTTGCATGATATTATGTCCCTGCCATGGTGGGATGTAGAGGAGTTATCACAAGTGAGAACCTTAGGGTATCCTGTGAGGAAGAATGATGGAGCTATGTGGGGTTACATAAAGTTCGAATCTTTGAAGAATTTCAGACACTGGAAGCCTCATTACTCGAAGAGAGTTCAAAGGGTAGATCCAGTAACAGGAATTGGAGAGACGATCTTGAACGTGAAAAAGCCGAAAGCGATGAAAAACATACTAGTGCCCAAGATGGAACAGGAGTTTTACAAAGGTTTTATGGGCTGGGTGTATAGTTGTATCTCGACAGAGGTTGTGATAACTTACTGAGCTGGGAATGAAATTAGAGAGATTTTTGTTTACGACCCGATGTGGTTGGTAAACTGTTCAGCGAAAGATATTGAATGTCTATTTGTGAACAAGATCCGCTTCCAGTCTGAAGATAAAGAGCAGGCGATGCAGTTCCAGAAAGTTGTAACTATTTGCTTTCAGAAAGGCATAAATTCTGAAAGTAAATGGAATTCAAAATGGTGGTCGCTTGAAGAGAAAGAAAAGTTGAAGGCTGAACGAGAAAGAAAGATACTTGAAGAGAACAGAGGAAAGTGGATGAAGTTGCAAGCTGAAGAAGAAAAGAAAGCAAAGAAAGAGAACGAAAGGCTGAGGAACTTGCTGAGGAGAAAGCCTAAGCATAGAGATGAAAGTTATAAGTCGCTATGAAGAGCTGAAGACCTGAAGACCAAGACTGAAGACTCCGGCTGTATCCAAGGGGGAGTTTGTTAGTGCACGATGTCTAAAGCCTAAGTCTTAGTCTAGGTCATGCTTGTATAGGGTCTAGGGGTCTAATATGTCAATTATGTATTGTACAGGGGCTAAAATGTAAATGTTATGGTTTTAGCATGTGATTCCGCTTGAAATGACATGTTGTCATTTCAAGTGAAATTAGTTAGTAGTGATTCCGCTCGAAATGACAACATGTCATTTCAAGCGGAATTAGTATAGTATAAATAGTCTTGTTATTTCTCATTTTGGCACGGAATCACGAAGTTGTAACCGAACTGCTGCCGGATTTTCAAGTGAATGCTAATGAGAAACAAGTGTTAAAAGAGATATTCTTCTGTTTTCTACTCATTTCTCTCTGATTCAACACTGTTTGTTTCCGCCACTCAAACAGTGGTATTTTGACTCTGATTGACTCATTAGATCGTCAAATCGGTCCTACAAAATTGATGTGTCTGAAATTGAAGGTTTGAAACATTCTGAAAGACAATTGAACTTTGAAAAAGATAAATCTTATTATAAAAAACCTGTTGTACCACCACGTTTTTCTAACAACAACCAAAACAAATGGTCAGGTGGATATCATGGTGGTAAGAATTATCAAAGAATGAATGTTCAACACAAGAAGTTTGTTAAGAAGAAGGTGTTTGTGAGAAGTTTGAGCTCAAGCTCACTTTCTGACGAAGAGGCTAAAATTTTTTCAAAATCAAATCAAGAATTCTTTGAGAAGAAGGCCTCACAGCCTCAGACTGAAGGCACAAGTCGGGTAGTTGATACTCGAACATGCTTTAAATGCATTCAAGTTGGACACATTGCACGAAAGTGTATCAACTTGAAGCCTAAGACTGAAGTTGTTGAGAGCCAGAAAAAGAAAGTTGATGCATAAATGTCTGTTAACTTCGTCTTCATCAAGTCTTGTGTCTAGATAGGATAGATTGGAGCTTGTATGCTAGAAATTAGGTTTTACATGTTTATGAGTGATTTCGCACGAAATAGCTAAAAGCTATTTCGCACGAAATGAGATCAACTCATTTCGTACGAAATGACGTTTGCCTATTTCGTACGAAATAGCAAGTCTATAAATACCAAGCTTGCCAAGTCATTTGTAACTTTCCGATTTCAGAGCCGAGGTGCTGCCGGTTTGTCAAACGATCTGTAAAAGCTTTGAAATCAATAAAAAGAAGATAATTAGGGAGAATCAAGTTGTATCAAGTTAGAATCACTGATTCCGCCTTTGATTCTGACTCAAAACTCTTCTGAACGACTCATTCGGGTCACACGTCGATCCAACAATCATTTCGCACAAAATAGTCAGCATCTATTTCGCACGGAATCAACATCTTGGACCTTATTTCGCACAAAATCAATATCTGGATCTCATTTCGTACGAAATCAACATTCATTTCGTACGAAAGCAGCTATTTCGCTTGGAAAGTGTCTATTTCGCTTGAATAATGTGATTTCGTTTGACTATTTCGTACGAAATAGTCATTTCGCTTGAAAGACTACTATTTCGCACCAAATTGGCATTTCGCGTGAAAGCTTCATTTCGCTTGAGGATCATTTCGTTTGAGCTATTTCGTTTGGATCTATTTCGTTTGAAATTGTTTAACATTCAAAAATTTTTCTAAGTGTTTGTTGACTGTTTCAGGTACTTGAAGATGGATGATTTTCTGAATCCGTTCAGTGACGCTTTTGCTTTTACGGGAAGCACAGGAGATGATACAACAAATAACACTGATGAAAATGCTCCAAAGTCGAGTGCGAAGAAAACCATTGTTGATTCTTTAAGTGTTGACAGTGCCTATGGCACCTACAACAACCGCCCAAGCTAATGGCAATAGAGGAATACAATCGATGGCCTAAAAGGTTTGAAGAATGGCTAAAAGCTTTTGCATATCCAAGTTGGAAGAGCATGAAGAATGGTTTCAATATAGGAAGAGTGGATTATGAAAATATAGCAGATAATGAAGTAGAAAGTTTTTTTGCTGAACAAAAGTGCATTGCTTTACTTCACCAGTCCGTGAGAGATGACATAACATCGTTGATTGAATACACAAATTTGAAAGATCAATGGGAGGAACTGAGAGTGAAATGTGTGGGTAGTGCCGAGATAGTTAAAAACAAAAAGAAGTTGTTAAGAAAAGAATTCAATTTGTTTGGATGTTTAAAAAATGAATCTGTGTCAAAGATGATCGAAAGATTCGAGCATTTGAAGATGGAACTTGCAAGACACGGAATCATATATACTCAAAAAGAATTGCTTGATAAACTGTTTGACTCACTGCCGGATGAGAAAGACTGGCAGTACTTTGCTTTGATGCAAAAGGTAAAGCTCCAATGGTTGTTGAGAAGAGTGTTTTGAAAAATGAAAACACCAAAATCAAAACTGAACCTGTAAAGAATGTGGTAACTAAAAATGACAAGTTTTACACACGGGTTGCATCACCCCAACAAACATGGAAGCCAAAATCAGTTGAAAAGAACACAAGTTCTTCAAAACCAAAGGTGTCTGAGACTGCAAAATCATCATCTTCAACTGAGAAGATGTATGTACCTTTGGATTACTATGAGAAACTTGAAGCACAAAAGTCTACTACTTCTGAAAAGAAAGATGCTTCAAAGAAAGACCAATCATCTGGTCAACCTCTGAAAAATGATTTCTTTTTATACAAAGAGGTTGAGGTTGGATCTGAAGAAAATTTAAAGATGAATGATAAGAATATTCCGCCACTTTACACTACAAAAACTCACATCAAAGTCGAGCTACCTGAGTCGAAAGAGGCTTGGGTGGCATCCAAATCTAACTAAGCATTTGTGATATGTGCAGGACTTCCAAGATCCATCTCACATTGGATAATGGATAGTGGAGCTTCTTGGCACATGACGGGGAAGAAGGCACTGTTGTACGATGTTAGAGGGTTTAATGGAGGATATGTGGGATTTGCAGGAAATCAAGGTTGTTGGTGCATCAGTCTGTCGACTTCGTCTTGTATCGAGTCTTGTATTGTATTAGATAGATCAGGGCACGCAAAACGAGAAAATGTGTCAACAGGCTAATTTCGCACGAAATTAGAACAAGTAATTTCGCACAAAATTACTTGGTAATTTCGCACGAAATTGTAATTTTGTATGAAATGTGATTTCGCATGAGTAAGTTCGTGCGAAATCATCCAGCCTATATATATATCCCTGATTTCGTTTCATTTGTTACTTTTCCGTTTTGAGAGCCGAAGTGCTGCCGAAGTGTCTACTCGCTGTAAATCTTTGTCAAGTCAATCAAGAGACAGTTTAAAGTGATATTCTAGCTAAATTGAATTGATACGACTGTTTCCGCCTTTCGTATCGAGCAAAAACTCTTCTGATCGACTCGTTTGGGTCAGAAAACGATCCTACAAGTGGTATCAGAGCTCAGGAGGAAGAGTTCATACCAATTCAGCTGCAAATTCTGATTTCTACACCTTCTTTTTCACAATTAACAAGTTTTCACAGTCAAAATGCTTTGAATTTCACACGTTTTACGCGCAATAGTGTTTAACAAACCCTGGAAAGTTTCAGATCTTAAAACGGCTTAAAACTTGATCAATTTGACAAAATTCAGCTTGAGATGATGACATCAGCATAATTTCGCACGAAATAAGGATCTAATGTCGCACGAAATAGGGATCTAATTTCGCATGAAATAGCCTAATTTCGCTTCAAATTGTAATTTCGTTTGAGAGTTCCACACGAAATTAGTAATTTCGCATCAAGTTGGAATTTGGTTTGAGTATTACACACGAAATTACCTATTTCGTTTGAAAAGGGCTTATTTCGCACGAAATTAGCTAATTTCGCGCCAGATTGGTATTTCGCTTGAACAAGTTATTTCGCTTGAAAGGTGATTTCGCATCAAAGTGGTTATTTCGCTTGAAAGGGTGTTTTCGTTTGAAAGATCAAGTTTGTGAAATTTTGAAAACCAAAACATGGAAGAGGAATTCTACAACGCCTTTGCTATTCTGATAACCATTACTCAGCAAGCAATGTTGGAAAATGAAACGGGCACTATGCAAAAACCGCCAAAGCTCATGAATATCGAGGAGTATAAAGGATGGGAAGAATGATTCAAAAATTGGGTGCAAGCAAATTATTTAGATGCTTGGGAATGTGTTGAGACAAAATATGTTAGACCGGTGAATGATGAGGAAGAGAGATTGCCATTAAAGATCTAAGTGTTGATGAGAAAAAGAAATACAAAAATGAAAAGATGATGATCAGCTTACTGCAACAAGCTGTTAAAGAAGATATTTTGGTCTTATTGCAACAAAATGGAAGTGCATATTCAATGTGGAAGGCATTAAGATCTAAGTTTGTTGGAAGTCAAGAAATGATTAAGAACAAAAAATCGCTTTTGAAAAAAGAGTTTGATCTATTTCGTGGTTTAAAGATAGAAAACACCAAGCAGATTATCGAAAGATATTGTAATCTAATAATGAACATGAAGAGATTGAGCATCACAAAAGATAATGAAGAGTTGATTGAAAAATTGGCTAATGCGTTGCCACATGAGACTTGGGGCACATACCTTATGATGTTGAGGAACAAGAAAGGGTTTAACACTCTAACACTGAGTAAGTTCATTGAAAAACTTGAAGCTCAGGAGATGGAACAAAGGAAGATTTCAAGAATGAAAGATTTCGATGGTGAACAAGATATCAGTTTGTATTACAAAGGAGGTATCGGTGATAAGACCAACATGTCACCAAAGGTTGAAACTGCATTCAATGCAAAAAGTTCATCGGGAGGTTCATCCAAAGGGTCAAACAGCAAAACAAGTTTTTCGTCATATCCGTCATTTGATCCAAACTTGTCAGCAACCAAGAATGGCAAAAAGTTACAATGCAACATTGTATTGAATCTTAAGAATGATCAGGATTACTCAGAAGAATTTGCAAAAAGTCACATGTCTTTGTTAGGGACTGTTTTAGAATCATATGGTAGTTTAGTTGCAGGAAGGATCGGGAATCCAATGTTGACAAAAGAGGATTATGATCAGATCGATGCTAAAGAAATGGAATTAATGGATATAAAATGGTGTTTAGCGAGTGTGTTGAGAAGAGCTAAGAAATTCAAACAGATCATAGGAAGAGATGACTTCCGTGATGCAAATGTTTCTACTTTAGGTTTTGATCAATCTAAAGTTACTTGTTTTTGTTGCAGGGAAAAAGGACACTTTAAGGGGGAGTCTGTTGGTGCATCCGTCTGTCGACTTCGTCTTGTATTGAGTCTTGTATTGTATTAGATAGATTCGGGCACGTAAAATGAGAAAATGTGTCATAAGGCTAATTTCGCACGAAATTAGAACAAGTAATTTCGCACGAAATTACTTGGTAATTTCGCACGAAATTCTAATTTCGCATGAAATGTGATTTCGCATGAGTAGGTTCGTGCGAAATCATCCAGCCTATATATATCCCTGATTTCGTTTCATTCGTAACTTTTCCGGTTTGAGAGCCGAAGTACTGCCGAAGTGTCTACTCCTTGTAAATCTTTGTCAAATCAATCAAGAGACAGTTTAAAGTGATATTCTAGTTGAATTGACTTGATACGACTATTTCCGCCTTTCGTATCGAGCAAAAATCTTCTGATCGACTCGTTTGGGTCAGAAAATGATCCTACAAAGGTGGTTGAATAGTTAGTGAAGGAACTTTATCAAATGGTATTGTTACGTTTGAAAGAGTTAACTACATCGCCGAGCTTGAAAACAATCTTCTGAGCATCTCTCAGATCTGTGATCGCATGTATACAACGCACTTCATGAGAGCACCAAGAGTCAATGAATGTTTGATCTTGAAACCAGGATTTGTTGTTCCCGAGGAATGGATTATCATGAGAGCACCAAGAGTCAATGATCTGTACGTGTTGGACATGAGCGTAACTACTACTACCACGGGTCAGGCTCATTGCTTCATGTCAAGAGCAACAGAAAAGGAGTCACAATTATGGCATCGAAATATGGGCCATATTCACCTACGAAAGATGAACCATTTGGTACACAATGACTTAGTGAATGGTGTTCATTTTAAAGGTTTCCATCTGGAAGGGGAATGCATTAGCTGCATCAAAGGCAAGCAAAAGAAGAAATCACATCCACAAAAGAAAGTTAACTCTGTTTCAAGACCGTAAGAGAGGATACATATGGATCTTTTTGATCCGGTGAATGTCAAAAGTATAACTGGTGATCTCTACTGTCTAGTAGTAACAGACGATTATTCAAGGTTTTCGTGGGTATCATTTCTGAAGTAAAAGGATGAGACGTTTGAAAGTTTGATGGCGTTGTTCAGAAAAATTGAAAATCTATACCAAGCTCGAATTAGAAGAATCAGAAGTGACAACGGTACAGAGTTTAAGAACAACCAAATGGAAGAATATTGTGATGAGAGAGGTATTTTGCATGAATTTAGTGCTCCTTACACTCCGCAATAAAATGGAGTAGCAGAAAGAAAGAACGGGACGCTAATTGAGACGGCCAGGATGATGCTTGCTGATTCAAAGCTACCAATCAACTTTTGGGTAGAAGCAGTATCAGCCGCTTGCTACACACTCAACCGGGTTCTTACAGTGAAGAAATTTAACAAAATGTGTTTCGAGCTGATCAACAACCGCAAACCGAACCTGAAATATCTTGAACCGTTTGGGTCTCCCTGCACGGTTATAAAACCTCGTGGTAAATTTGGTCCAAAGTGCATCAAAGGATTTTCATGGGATATGCAAGTCTAATGAAACGAGTCTTTGTTCCAATCTATAAGAAGATCATCGAAGCATATAATGTTGAGTGTCAAGGTTATAATATGCAACCTCATTATCTTGGTGACTCATGGCGTTATGATTATGATACTATGTGGAAGTCATTTGATGGGGAGGAAGATTCAGAGTTCTTTGACGAGTTGGATATTCTAAGAGAGTATGAATCATCTCAGGAAAGGTTCCCAGCCGAGTCTTTTAAATGTCAACGGCAAACTTCAAATGATGATAAAGCAAGTCCGAGTAATGCTGGAGAACATGATGACATTCAGCAATCTTCAGAACAGGAACATGCTCCTGACAATCAGATGGAAATAAATGATAATTTAGAATCTGATAACATGTAGTATTCGATCGTAGTGATTCAAATTCTGAGGGGGAGCAGATCCAGATTTCAAGTCAAACAATTCCAGCCGGTGAACAAGATGCAAATCAGAATGTCACAAATTTGGAAGGCGAGGTAGATGTTCCAGGCGAGGTGATACCAAGAACTCTTTCATACCATCCAGAAGAGTTGATTATTGGAGAATTACAATAAGGCGCCCGCACCAGATGACAAATTGACCAAGGACTTACTGTTTTTATTCTACAGTTGCTCCGTTACAAACTGAATTTTCACTTAGTTGTTTTATTTCGCAGATTGAACCAAGAACATATAAGGAAGCACTAACTGAAGATTCTTGGGTCAACGCAATGCAAGAGGAGCTAAGTCAATTTGAGAAGTTGGGAGTGT
Source organism: Helianthus annuus (assembly GCF_002127325.2). Classification (NCBI taxonomy): domain Eukaryota; kingdom Viridiplantae; phylum Streptophyta; class Magnoliopsida; order Asterales; family Asteraceae; genus Helianthus; species Helianthus annuus. Next base: position 118,897,912 of record NC_035448.2, on the reverse strand, counting down.
GGAAATTGGTAGACTTGCCTGATGGTCATAGGAAGATCAACACCAAGTGGGTGTTTAAGTGCAAGAGAGATGATCGAGGGGTTATTATTCGTAACAAAGCTCAACTTGTAGTCCAGGGTTTCAGTCAGGAGGAGGGTATAGATTTCACCGAAGTGTATGCTCCCGTGGCTAGACTTGAAGCAATCAGAATCTTCCTAGCATTTGCATCGTGGAAAGGATTTAAAGTATATCAGCTAGATGTGAAATCAGCGTTTCTCTATGGGAAGGTAAAAGAGGAGGTATATGTCGGACAACCACCGGGCTTCACCGACCCAGTCCACAAAGACAAGGTCTATTTACTGGATAAAACGTTGTATAGTTTACACCAGGCCCCCAGAGCTTGGTACGAGATATTGTCTCAACACCTGCTTGCCAACAGCTTCATCCGAGGAAAAGTGGATGCCACTCTCTTCACCAAAGAGGTTGACGGACATCTTCTGATAGTTCAGATATACATGGATGACATCATATTTGGGTCAACAAATGAGAATCTGTGCAAAGACTTTGAAAAAGTTATGAAGCAGAAATTTGAAATGTCATCGATGGGTGAGATGAAATTCTTTTTGGGACTTCAAGTTGATCAATTGCCCGAGGGAATTTTCATACATCAGATGAAGTATGTTCATGATATCTTAGAGAAATTCGGGATGTCAGGTTCTACTCCAACTTCCACCCCATTAGCAACGAACCATGGGATAAACCCTGATCTCACCAGAGAGAAGGTAGATGAAACGATGTATCGTTCCATGATCGGTTCGCTAATGTATTTGACAGCTTCAAGACCCGATATCATGTATCCTACCTGCCTCGCAGCAAGATTTCAGTCTAACCCGAGAGCTTCGCATATGGTGATTGTGAAACGGATATTGCGTTACCTGAAAGGAACTCCATCATTGGGGTTGTGCTATCCAAAAGAAGGCGATTTCACGCTTGAAGGGTATTCCGATTCCGATTCCGACTTCGGATGCTGCAAAGTTAACGCTAAATCAACAACTGCGGGATGTTAGTTTTTCGGACCACGATTGGTCACTTGGCAATGTAAGAAGCAGACCTCCGTAGCTTTATCCACATGTGAAGCTGAATATGTATCTGCTAGCAGTTGCTGTTCACAGATCTTGTGGATCCAGCAACAGATGCGCGACTACGGTTTGCAATTTCTTACTACCCCTATCTTTGTTGATAATGAGGCAGCGATAAATATAACGAAAAATCCTGTTCATCACGCTAAAACAAAACACATAGAAATTCGTCATCACTTCATCTGATATTGTTTTGAGAAGAAGTTGATACGAATTGAGAAAATCCACACTGACGAACAGAAAGCTGATTTATATACCAAAGCTTTTGATAAAACTCGTTTTAAATATCTTTTAAAACTGAATGGTATGAAGCTTCTATCGGTGTCGGAGGGGATTCTTGGCGTTGATGAAGGTACCACTGTAGATGATGTTGAAAAGCAATCTGCAATGGTTTGTCGATTTTTACTTGTTATGGTATTTAGGGGGAGTATAGGGTATATTTTTCAGAAAATACAAAAACAGTAAAAAAAATCAAAAATCCAAAAACATGAGATATTTTAAAATCCAAAAACAATAGAAAACTAAAAAAGAGCTTGTGTAAAAAGGGAAAATGATAGTACATCAGCTAGACAGTTACAGTATGCTAAAGATATGAAAAGTTAAAAAGTGTTAAACAGTCTCGCTGATGATGTGCCGATAAGTTTTTACACATTTAGTAGGTTTATTTGGGATATAAACCTAAAATCATCACTTGCTTATTTCGTGGGGAACATCTCTTGGATATATAGGTAACCCCTGAAATCCTGTTTGAAAGACTCTATTTCTGACATACTAGGTCTTTGTACGTGATGATATCTGGGGTATTATACCAGGACTTCTGATTTTGCGGGAACAATAGCCTAGTCCTCGTATAATGCTTTGCATTAGCTTTATTCTTAAAGCTCACCCTCAGCATAAAAAATGATGAAACATTGAAAAATGCTAATCATGTGCTGTTGAAGTTAAAAGAATCCCTAAAGGGAACCCACCTAAAGTCGAACCATCATCTCTCTGATTTTGCGAAAGCAATAGCCTGAGCTCTCATGGTTTCGCATTAACCCCTTTACAGATATCATTAATGTGCACTCACCTATAAGACTGAATATAGTGGTCTGGATACGGGAGTATATTCTGAGATGGTACATGCGTATAAGTCAAGATCTTAAAACATTAAATTCGTATCCTGAATAGATTGAAATTTGTGTGAAATTTTAAAAGGATCAGTATATCAACAATCTAAGCGAATTGTTTAATTCTAAGTATGAAATCAAAGCTTAATGGTACTTATAGCTTGTCAGTTGCTGATATGATTCCCTAACACGCTCACCAAAAATATGTTTGTAAATAGTTTACGTTTATTGCATTTTATTTCTAGTTTAGAAACTTTATTAAAATTCAAAAAGATTTTACATTTCTGCTTTATTTTTCTAACAAACCAAAGTGGAAAGCTTATCTTCAGATTCGCAGTTTGAAGCAGATGCAGGAAGTTTCTGAGTTGGAAGATGAGTTGTGAGCTTATCATATTAAAATCTAAGAAATTGAAAAGTCAAAACAAGTTCATTAAGTTGAAACTTGTAATTTTCAGAATAATGTTTTAAAATGTTGAACAAAAACCAGTTTTGTTTCTGTCACAGATCAACCAAGGTCATTAAGTTAGACTTGGTAGAAAAATTGAGTACTCAGGGTCATTAACTTGGACCTGAAGACTTAAGTGGATTACTAAAACTGATAAAAACGAGAAAAGATGTTAAAAGTCAATAGATTGAAATATTATATTCTTGAGAAACAGGAAACAAGATCCCCATGGCAAAGTTTGTGTAAAGTTTGAACCAGAATTTGAGCTCCAGCATATTGAAAGGGGGAGTCTACATTCTGGATCAACATTAAAAGGGGAGTTTGGAGGATAAAGATTGAAGAAAGCTTTACAGTGTCAGACAATTTGGGCAGAGAGGAAGATAGATCAAGACTAAAGACTGAAGATTTGATGCTAAAGACTTTGTCAACATCCAAGGGGGTCTGTTAACTTCGTCTTTATCAAGTCTAGTGTCTAGATAGGATAGATTGGAGCTTGGTATGCTAGAAATTAGATTTTACATGTTTATGAGTGATTTCACACGAAATAACTAAAAGCTATTTCGCAAGAAATGAGATCAACTCATTTCGTACGAAATGACTTTTGCCTATTTCGTACGAAATAACAAGTCTATAAATACCAAGCTTGCCAAGTCATTTGTAACTTTCCGATTTCAGAGCTGAGGTGCTGCCGGTTTGTCAAACGATCTGTAAAAGCTTTGAAATCAATAAAAAGAAGATAATTAGGGAGAATCAAGCTGTATCAAGTTAGAATCATTGATTCCGCCTTTGATTCTGACTCAAAACTCTTCTGAACGACTCATTCGGCTCGCACGTCGATCCAACACATTTAACCCCTGTAGTTTGTAAACACTCATTTTCTTTTACAATTAGCTTTGTATGATCCATGATTCATTCGTTTAAGGGTATGAACACCGTGTAGGGTTATTTAAGGGTACATTTATCCATTGTTGACACTATGAATCCTTTTACATATGTAGATTCTTTGTTTGTCAACTTTAGTCCCTCTAAATCAATTCTTTGCACGTTTAAAGTCCATGACACGTGTCGATATATTATTGGACATGAATTTTCAAGGTGTTACATCCTCACCCCCTTAAAAGAAATCTCGACCTCGAGATTTACTGAAATAAGTGAGGGTACTTTTCTTTCATTGTGGACTCTACCTCCCACGTGTACTCGGGACCTCTGCGGGCATCCCATTTATCCTTGATAATTGGCACATGCTTCCTTTGAAGCTTCTTAACCTGTCGATCCTCAATCGACAAAGGTTTTTCCACAAATTTCAAGCTCTCATCTATGTGCACATCCGTGTGTGGCATGACTAGCGACTCATCAGCTAGACATTTCTTTAAATTGCAGATGTGGAATACATTGTGAATACCACTGAGCTCTTCAGGTAAGTTTAACTTATAAGCCACTGTTCCTACACATTCGGTGATCTCGAATGGTCCTATATACCTTGGGCTTAACTTACCTTTCTTACCAAATCGCATCACTCCCATCCAGGGTGATACTTTAAGCAGAACCTTATCACCAACCTCAAACTTTAGAGGTTTTCGCCTTTTATCATCATAACTTTTATGCCTATCCCTGGCAGCTTTCAGGCGGTCACGAATTCGGATAATCTTGTCCGTTGTTTCAAGGACTATACCAGGTCCTGATAACTGAGCTTCTCCTACTTCTGCCCAACAAATAGGCATTCTGCATTTTCTACCATATAATGCCTCAAAAGGCGCTGCCTGAATTCTTGTATGGTAGCTATTGTTATAGGAGAACTCGATCAACGGCAGGTGGTTATCCTAACTACCACCTAAATCAATTACACATACACGAAGCATGTCTTCCAAAGTTTGAATTGTATGCTCACTCTGTCCGTCCGTCTGAGGATGGTAAGCCGTACTAAAATTTAAGCGCGTGCCCAAAGACTGTTGGAAACTTTTCCAAAAATGAGATGTGTATCTAGTATCTCTGTCAGAGATGATAGATACCGGTACGCCATGAAGAGATACAATCTTATCTACGTACAATTGGGCTAACATGTCGGAGCTATAAGTCTTCTTAATGGGTAGGAAATGTGCTGACTTAGTCAGTCTATCAACTATAACCCATATAGTATCATTTCCTTTCTTTGTCTTTGGCAAGTTGGTGATAAAATACATTGTCACCATTTCCCATTTCCAGGTGGGAAGTTCAGGCTGTTGTAGCAAACCTGATGGCTTTTGATGTTAAGCTTTGACTTGTGCGCACGTCAAACATTTAGCTGCATAGGCAGCTATAGACTTCTTCAAGCCTATCCACCAATAGTTTGCCTTCAGATCCTGGTACATCTTATCAGCTCCAGGATGAACGGAATATTTAGTCTCAGGATTCCGTCCTTGCCATAAGATAACTGCTCTTCAGTTACTCCTAGCTTTTCATCAGGATAGTTAGCTTCCAATACAGCTTCCTTCTGCGCAGCTCACAACCTTTCATTCAAACTATTCTTTATCTCAATGCTCTTGGCATTGATTCTTATAGGCTTCACTCTTTCCTTCCTGCTTAAGGCATTGGCGACTACATTCTCCTTGCCAGGATGGTATCTTATCTCACAATCATAATCATTCAAAGTTTCCATCCACCGTCGCTGCCTCATGTTTAAGTCCTTCTGATTAAACAAATGTTGAAGGCTCTTGTGATCAGAATAGATCACACACTTGGTTCCATACAAACAATGCCTCCATAGTTTTAGTGCAAATACAATGGCACCCAACTCCAAGTCATGGGTGGTGTAATTCTTCTCATGCACCTTTAACTGACGCGAAGCATAGGCAATAACTTTGCCTTTCTGCATAAGTACACATCCCATCCCGGTGTGCGATGCATTACAATATACCACAAATTCATCTATTCCATCAGGCAATGTCAATACAGGAGCATTACTCAACTTCTGCTTAAGGATATCAAAGGATTCTTGCTGTTTAGGCCCCAGTCAAACTTGCTATTCTTGCGGGTTAGTAAAGTCAGGGGTGCTGCAATTCTTGAGAAGTTTTCAATAAATCTCCTGTAGTATCCTGCCAGTCCTAGAAAGCTGCGAATCTCCGTAGGCGTCTTCGGCTCTTGCCAGTTCATAATAGCTTCAATCTTAGCGGGGTCCACTTGGATACCACGCTCACTAACAACATGTCCAAGGAATTGGACTTCAAGAAGCCAGAATTCACACTTCGAAAATTTGGCATAGAGCTTTTCCTGTTGAAGCAGTTTAAGAATGCAACGGAGATGCTTCTCATGGTCAGCTTGACTCTTCGAGTAAATGAGAATGTCATCGATGAAGACGATGACGAATTTATCTAGATAGGTCTTGCAGACGCGATTCATGAGATCCATGAATGCGGCAGGTGCATTAGTGAGCCCAAAAGGAATCACTAGGAACTCGTAATGACCATAGCGAGTCCTAAATGCAGTCTTGTGTACATCTTCATCTTTAACCTTTAGTTGATGATAGCCTGACCTCAAATCGATCTTAGAAAAGTAGCTTGCCACTTGTAATTGAGCAAACATATCGTCGATCCTGGGTAAAGGATACCTATTCTTGATAGTGACCTTATTAAGCTCACGGTAGTCGATGCATAGACGCATTGATCCATCCTTCTTTTTCACAAACAAGATTGGCGCTCCCCAAGGATACGAACTAGGTCTAATAAAACCTTTGGCTAGCAAATCATCTAGTTGTGTCCTTAATTCCTTCATTTCTGTTGGTACCAACCTATAAGGCGCTTTCGCAACAGGTGCTGCTCCGGGGATGATATCAATTCTGAATTCTACTTGCCTATCTGGTGGTAAACCAGGTAGTTCTTCCGGGAAAACATCAGGGTATTCAGAAATGATAGGAATATCTTCAATCTTGGGCTTCTGCTCATCGATAGTTACCTGTGCCATATAAATAACACAACCCTTCTTCATGCATCTGGATGCTTTGAGCATTGACACTTGCTCAGACAATACATATTGGGTATCTCCCTGAATGGTAAGTGGCTCACCAGATGGAGTCTTGATCACCACTTGCTTCTTGTTGCAAACGATCTGGGCCTGGTTATGAGATAACCAGTCCATGCCTATAACTATGTCAAAATCGGCTAACTTTAAAGGAAGTAAGGACAACGGGAAGGAGTGGTTCCTAATGGATATAACATATCCATCTAACACGGTTGAGGCTGTCTCTAAGGTACCATCAGCTAATTCTACCTCATACTTCACACTTAGGGTTTTAACAACTAAATTCAACAACTTACAAAACTTATCATCTACAAATGATTTATCAGCACCTGAATCAAATAACACCCATGCATAAACATCATTTATGAGGAAGGTACCTGTGATCACATTGTCATTCTGAACAGCTTCTCGTGCATCCATCCGGAATTCCCTTGCATTGGTCTTCTTGACCTCTTCAGGCTTCTTGGCGTATTTAGGGCAGTTGGTTTTGATATGCCCTTTCTCATTGTAGTTGTAGCATGTGGCATCCTTAATCTTCTTGCAATCAACAGTCTTGTGCTCTTTAGACTTGCATAACCCACATGCAGCTGGTCCTGACTGAGACTTGGACTCAAGTCTGCATTTTCCAAAGTGGCTTTTCCGGCAAGTTTTGCACTTTGGCTTCTCCTCCACCTGTTGGTTACCCTTGTTGAACCCAGACTTCTTCTTGAAGTCAGTATTACCTTTGTGCTTCTTCTCAGACCTCTGTGAGTTATCATCCTCATGCTTCCTCTTACCCTCTTCAGAGTTCTTGAGCGATCTTAGCCTGACCGCAGCTAAAGTGAGGGACAAAGATAGATCAGTTGCTCACCTAAAAGTAGCAGGTCTTGAAGCCTTAACAATGGCTTTGATTTCTGGGGCTAAACCCCCAATGAAGCGAGCAATTCTCTTGGGTTCCGGGGTTACCAGATACGAAACCAGTCTAGACATGGTATTGAAACTGGTGAGGTAAGCTTGACAATCTAAATTCTTCATTACCAATGATAAGAAATCTGACCCAATCCTTTCAACCTCATGCTGTGGCAATAATTCTCTTTAATGAGAGCAACGAACTGATCCCACGACAAATTGTAGAGTGGGATCTTCCCAGCAGCTTGAATGAGAGACTTCCACCACGCTAATGCCTCTCCCTTGAATGATTGGGATACATAATTCACTATATCCCTTTCAGCATAACCGTTGATATCAACTACTGTGTCCATTTCATCTAACCAAGTCATACAATCAATTGCCCCTTTCTCCCCAGTGAAATCCCGGGGTTTGCAGGAAACAAAGTACTTATAGGTACAGGACTTGGTACGCGGTTCATCATCAAACACTATCCTCTTGGATGGAATACTGTGTTGGTTTGAGGAATGTTGAACATCCTCTTTCTTGGGTTTAGGTTGGGTAGAGGGTGGCTTGCTTTGAGCTTCTGAATGAGTCTTAGGGACAAACTTACAGTGGGGTACTGATGAGGTTCTACTATGCGTCCCACTAGATTCATTATACTGTCGCTCCATAGCTTTTGTAACAACATTATCTATCAATGCTTGCAGTTCAGCACCGGTCACATGTATCTTAGTATTTTCATGGTTTTCCAAAGGATGACTGTTTACTTCTTCTGACCTAGCCATGTAGCTTTAATTGCTACATAAAATCAAATAAGGACAAGGTTTATACAGAAGCTTATACAGTTTTATTGTTTTCGACAATTTATTAACCATGGTTTTTAATAACCATTTTAGTTAATTTGTTAAATATATAATTGTTCAGGATCTTTATCATAATCCTAAATTATAAGTTAATAATAGCACAAAAGGCCTAGTTACGTGGACAAGTTTAGTTTATAAGCCCATATTTTATGGAATCGAGGCATTAAGGTTTGAATCAAAGTTCATTACCTTTTCTTGACAGGGAGTTGTAGGCTACCACTGTCTTTAGTCTTAAAGGTCGTTAATTATAGCCTATAGGCACTTCATCTTTAAGGGATGATTATTTTAAATAAGGAAAATTAGAATAACCCAATTTAGGGATGACTTATGCGATTTTATCGAATCACATTTTTGCCAAGAATGTTAACAGTCTTCGGATGTTAACAAGGATTGGACTCTTTTGAATAGGTTTTACCATCTGGGCCATGTCTGCAATGACATTTAGGCTAGGTTTTATCTTTAGGATTCTTTTTAATATATAAACGCAGAATAATCTTAATTTGAGATGTTAATATGGATCTTAATCTAATTAGGTGGAACTACCATCTTGGCCCTGGCAAGGTGACACATGGCTTGGTCTTGTCCTTTTTAGATTTTGCCATTTTATTATAATGGTAGATCTTATAATAGGAATGTTATTTTATTTATTTCACTTTTTATGTTTATGCATATAATTAATAAAACGAAAATTTAAATCAACCATTCCATTAAAAATTAAACAAGTACAATTTTTGCCCTAAACGGGACTTCTAAAGAAATAACATGCCCACGTAGGGGCTAAACAAACAATCATACCCAAGAAGGGGTCAACAGAAAGACATACCCACGCAGGGGCAGAATACAAAAAGACATGCCCACGCAGGGGCTGAATACAGAAACAAAAGTCCACGCAGGGACTTGATTACAATAAATTAAAATAAATAAGGATTTTCTAAAATCCCCTCTCTTGGAGTTCCCCTTGATTAGGCTTGCCAAACCTTTGAAGAAGCCTTGACGTTCCCTGCGATCTCTTTGAACCTCCCGCTCAACCTGGTTCAACCTTTCAAGAACCTCCTGTTGTCGTTCCGGTGGGATCAATTACGGCTGCGGCGGCTGCTGATGTAGAGGTTGAGGAGGTGGCGGTTGTTGGTACCCATAAGGTGGGTATCCAACTCCCCAGGGAGCTCCATAAGGCCCCTCGGGGTGGAGAGCATTGTAGTTCGCTGCTACCAGATATGGGTCGGCCTCGGCATAGTTGTAGTTGGTGTGGGCCGGCTACTCAAATGGGTTGTACGCCGCTGAACCGGCGTATGTAGGAATTGGGTTACCAAAACCCAATGGTGGTGACGCTACAAGCGCAGAGTCTACCTCCGAGACGGGGTTTGAAGGTCCTCCCATCTGCGGGTCTTCATGGAGTGGCAGTAGTGGCTGCCACTTAATGGTTGAGGGGTGCTGATACGCACTCCTCCTTGCACGAACATCCGTACGTTTGATCTTCATCACCTCGGTGGCTCCGGAGGCGGCTGCTGCACTGGTGGTGGTGGCGGTGGAGTGACTGCCACAAAACGAGAATCCTTGGAAGGATCCTGCTGCTGCTGATGTGTGTAAAATGCAACATATAAATTACATCAAATAAGGCATAAAACTAACCCTTTTTAAGTACTAATGTTGAAAAAAGAGTGTTTTTGTCTTCCTTTTGTATTTTCAGGATGAAATGAGCTCAAATTCACAAAAGAAGCAAAAAGACAGCTAATTCTAACATAAATACAAGAAAAGGAATAAAAGTAGACTGCCCGAACCCTCAACGGCATCTCCCCAAGCAAAGAAGAGAAAACAGAAGCCTGAACACGCCTCGTGCTCAGCCAGCACGGGGCCGTGCCCAAGAAGCAGCAGAAAAGACAAACCTGTAGAAGCTTCTATTGCCCACCACGGGGCCGTGTCCAGTGAGCACGGGGGCGTGGCGAAAGTACAGCAGGCGCATTAATTGTAATTGCGAATTACAATTAATGAAGAGAGATAGTGTCAGACGGGCACGGGGCCGTGTCCAGCGGACACGGGGCCGTGCCCAGCCTTCTGTTCAGCCTATAAATAGGAGTGCTTGGTTTCATTCCAACTCATCCCTTAGCACACCACCTCTCTCACACTTCATCCACCACCCACCACCACCATAACACCATCATCCACCACCATCATCCATTGTCCATCGTAGAGTGTGTGAGTCGTCTCGGGATCCAAGATTGATCGTAAGAGTTCTTGACAATCAAGGCCATGTTTGCCTAAGTCTCTTACATCACTTGGTGAAGACAAGTGTTTAGTATAACACTTTTTATTTTTAATCTTTTGCACTTTTTATTTGGTTTTGTATTAATGACTTTAATAACTAGTTGCTTATGTTGAAGGTGATCTTTCCTTATCGTTTGTCCGTGGTGTCTTGGCATTATTTTACTGTCTATATAAAATAAAAGATTTTCACCATTCATATCTCCACGGTCTATATGGAGGTATGTTGGCTACCTGGTCGGGGGTTAAGGGAACGGTTTGGTAAGGGTCTTGGCCTTGTTCAGCGTTTAGAGGTCCTGCAAGGGACCTGGGTCAAATTTAGTAGGATCTCCTTCAATGCCCATAGGTATTGGATGGCGGGGATCCAAACTCTTTGACCCCCTCATAAGTTAACTACTATTAATACTATAACCCGGCTATTTCGGACTGTATCCCTGCTGACTCAGACTACTTAGCCGAGGGTAACGTCACCACCAAAAGCGGGGCCTACCACAATTTGCATTAATAACTTAATTCATTATCTTCCAATAATCCAACCCTTTAGGATTGTATCCTTGCTGACTCAAACTACTGGGTTGAGGGTAACGTCGCCTTCAAAAGAGGGGCCTACTACAATAACTAAGATAATCTCTTAAACAAGTGCAAAAGTGCGAAAATAATCAAAGGTTATACTAATACACGAGTCGGAACCAAGTGATTCATCTTGTCTATCTGTTTTTATTTTATTTTTATTTTTCAGCATTTACTTAGTTTTTATTTTCTTCGTTTAAAAACATTTTTTCTAACTTTTGATTTGATTAGACGTTGAGGATAAACCGGTATTGATGTGTGTTGGTGTGTATATAATTTTGATATATATTTAAGCCCCTTTTTTACACTTTTAGCTAAGTTTTAAATTTATAAAACACGATATTTACTAACACTAAACACACATATGGGCAAGTGCACCCATCGTGGACGTAGTATAGTGTTGGTAAGATACCGAGGTCGTCCAAGGACACAAGAGCTTTTAATACCGGTTTATCCTCAACGTCTAACCAAATCCAAAAAGTGAGAAAAATGTTTTAAACTAAGAAAAATAAAAACTAACTAAATGCTGAAAAATAAAATAAAATAAAAACAGATAGACAAGATGAATCACTTGGATCCGACACGTGTGTTAGTATAACCTTTGATTATTTTCGCACTTTTGCACTTGTTTAAGAGATGATCTTAGTTATTGTAGTAGGCCCCTCTTTTGAAGGCGACGTTACCCTCAACCCAGTAGTTTGAGTCAGCAAGGATACAATCCTAAAGGGTCGGATTATTGAAAGATAATGAATTAAGTTATTAATGCAAATTGTGGTAGGCCCCGCTTTCGGCGGTGACGTTACCCTCGGCTAAGTAGTCTGAGTCAGCAGGGATACAGTCCTAAATAGCCGGGTTATAGTATTAATAGTAGTTAACTTATGAGGGGGTCAAAGAGTTTGGATCCCCGCCATCCAATACCTATGGGCATTGAAGGAGATCCTACTAAATTTGACCCAGGTCCCAAGCAGGACCTCTAAACGCTGAACAAGGGCAAGACCCTTACCAAACCGTTCCCTTAACCCCCGACCAGGTAGCCAACATACCTCCATATAGACCGTGGAGATATGAATGGTGAAAATCTTTTATTTTATATAGACAGTAAAATAATGCCAAGACACCACGGACAAACGATAAGGAAAGATCACCTTCAACATAAGCAACTAGTTATTAAAGTCATTAATACAAAACCAAATAAAAAGTGCAAAAGATTAAAAATAAAAAGTATTATACTAAATACTTGTCTTCACCAAGTGATGTAAGAGACTTAGGCAAACATGGCCTTGATTGTCAAGAACTCTTACGATCAATCTTGGATCCCGAGACGACTCACACACTCTACGATGGACAATGGATGATGGTGGTGGATGATGGTGTTATGGTGGTGGTGGGTGGTGGATGAAGTGTGAGAGAGGTGGTGTGCCAAGGGATGAAATGGAATGAAGCCAAGCACCCCTATTTATAGGCTGAACAGAAGGCTGGGCACGGCCCCGTGTCCGCTGGACACGCCCCCGTGCCCGTCTGACATTCTCCCTCTTCATTAATTGTAATTCGCAATTACAATTAATGCGCCTGCTGTACTTTCACCACGCCCCCGTGCCCGCTGGACACGGCCCCGTGGTGGGCAATGGAAGCTTCTACTGGTTTGTCTTTTCTGCTGCTTCCTGGGCACGCCCCCGTGTTCGCTGGACACGGGGCGTGTTCAGTCTCTGTTTTCTCTTCTTTGCCTTGGGAGGTGCCGTTGAGGGTCCGGGCAGTCTACTTTTGTTCCTTTTCTTGTATTTATGCTAGAATTAGTTGTCTTTTTGCTTCTTTTGTGATTTTGAGCTCATTTCATCCTGAAAATACAAAAGGAAGACAAAAACACTCTTTTTCCAACATTAGTACTAAAAAAGGGTTAGTTTTATGCCTTAATTGATGTGATTTATATGTTGCATTTTACACACATCAAATACCCCCACACTTGAACTTTTGCTTGTCCTCAAGCAAAACTCTTTAAATGTGGCTTACACTCCCAAATGGAATAGGTAGAAGAGAAAGTTTTTAGCTTGTCCTAGAGTGTCGGGTGTAGGTCCCCTTGATGTTATGGATCTTCACAGAATCGTCTATCTAACCTAGAGTGCGGAATCCTCTAGATCAGATTGTAGCAGAAAACGTGTAGAACGCAGAAACAGCAATTCAATCAAACCGGGTTTTATTGATTATCTATCAAGATTGATTACAATCAATCAAACCCTAAACACAAACCCTAATTTCGTCCAAGCAAGCTCTCACGAAATTATGTCTCTCTCAAACTCTGTTTTGGCTGATTAACCTAAACCCTAATGTCTAACCTTGTTTATATAACACAAGGTTTACAAGTGGGCTAGGTTTACACTCCTGGGCTGCGAATTGGACAGGCCCAATTCGCCCCCCATCACCCAATCCTTTGGGTTTAGTTAGCCCAAACATTACAACTAACTATTACAAAGCTAAACCCGCTAACTGTTTATCGTTTAACTAATTACAAGATATCCAAAGACCAAATCTAAGCTGTTGTCACAAACATGCACCAACAAACTCCCCCTTGACAATAGCTTCATAAAAACTTTGTCTTGAGTCAAAACTGTGTCTTCGGTCTTCTTGCAATCTTCAAGTAGTCTTGCACTGTCAATCTTCAAGTAGTCTTGCACTGTCTTTGGTCTTTGGATAGCTTCAGCTTCAATAGCTTCTGTCAGCAACAGACTCCCCCTAAGCTGATGCATCCAATCACCAAATCTTCAACACGTTAGCACTTGAGTAAACTCCAGTTTAGCATTTGCACAGCAATCTTCAAACTCTTCAATCTTGTCTGCAATATAGAAAGGAGGTTCTACCATGCATCCAATCAAACTCTCATCTTCACACTTCACAGCAACTTCTCAGCAATATACCGCTTCAATCTGTATACTATAAAACAAACATCTCGTGAAACCATAAGAATTTTTTCAACATAAGTTAAATAAACTATTATTTTTCAAGAGATAGTTAAACTGTATCACAGATTAAGCTTTTTCAATTTCATCACCAACACGCAAAACCTTTTGTTCAACACACAAGAACCTGCCTGATTGAAAATTTTGAACTCACTTTCTAACACCGTCTCCCCCTATCAGTAACAATTCCTCCACGAATAATAGTTTTCCGTACGTTAAGAATTTTAAACAGAAAAAGACACTATTTTTGGATTTTTATATTTTCTGAAAGCAAGTAAATACAAAAACAATAAACACTCTATTTTTGTGAGAATCACTGGTAAGAAGATCATATCAGCACAATCAAACCGTTTCACACAAATTAGATAATTTTTTATTTATTTTTTCGTGAAGAACAGTTCAAGACGATTACCAGTATGTTTGTCCATTTAAACAAAATGCATGAACATTTCAAGTACCATTACCGTATGATACGTTAAGGTAATTTTAATTACTGATATATTAGTGTGTCCCACTTCAGGATGTACCCCTGCGATCAAGGTATGCACAAAGATTCATCGTAGTAGGTGAGTATACTGATGTCATCCTTTAAGATATCCTGTCTGTGTCTAGTTCTGCATTTAACCTGTTTTATCATGTTTTGATTTCGTAACCATGAACACCCAATTAAATACAAATCAAATCCTGGAAATATAAACAGCACACTCTATCATGCAAGTATCTTCCCTACCACATATTTCACAAGTCCAATCCTGAATTCTGAAATCTTAACTGGGAATAGGTTGAGAAGAGAACAGAATAGATCTTTAGTAGAGATGGTATAATATACAAATCAAATGAGATTTTCTCAGTTTGATATAGGTTTCTTGGGTTTCTTTTGGGCACTTGAGGGCCTCTTTCGGGTGTATTAGATCTATAGCGCGACAACGAACAGCTAGGTCAGCATGTATCTGGATGCAGCAGAAGCTGTCGTTGCCTAGCACCTCCAGGTCAGCATATATCTGGATGCAACAGAGGAGGTACACGACTTTTTTCAGAGAAGATTTCAGAATCAGATCAAAATTGTGTGTATCGGGAAATATACAGACATTCAAATAGAAATGAGCTAATTCCAAGTGACTATCTTTCCTGGGGTCATGTACAATTTTTGTTCTAACAGACAGACAGCCAAGATATCCCTAGTTGAAACAACAGTATAAAGACCCAAAACTTCAGATTTTGGCAATCTATCAACGCAAGAGTTAAGGTCATTAAACCATACACCACTGATATGTTCCCCACTCATATTCAATTCATTTAAGTTTATATCACATTGGTAAGTTGATTATTTCATGCTTTTTGCCTACTGGTACATCATATAATGAAGCTGCTATCACACTTAAGCAATTTATGGTTCAAGTTCAGTGTGACAGTCTAACTTGCTGATGTACTATCATTTCTTCTTTTTCACACAGTGAAATCTCATTTTTTTTTTTTTTTGATTTTCTATTTTTTTTATGTTTTTGATTTTTCAATTTTTTTTTTGTGTTTTTGATTTTTTAAGAAAAGCAGTAAACTATTTACAAAAATTCTTATGAAAAACAAGTTATTCAGGATTCCTCATCCCGTTGAGTTCGACTAAGTGTTCAAAGCGAGCCCTGTCAAATGCTTTAGTATAAAGATCTGCCAGGTTATCCTCTGTGTCGACTCGATGTAATTCAATTAGTCTCTTTTCAGCACAATCCCGTATAAAATGATGACGTATGTCAATATGTTTTGTGCGACTGTGGTTCACGGGATTATTAGTTATTGAAATAGTGGCATTATTGTCTATCATAATAGGAGTACGAGTGAAATCCAAACCGTAATCGCGCATTTGCTGTTGTATCCAGAGAACCTGAGAACAGCAGCTTCCAGCAGCAATATATTCAGCTTCACACGTAGAGGTAGACACACAGGATTGCTTCTTGCATTGCCAAGACACGATCCTGCCTCCTAAGAACTGACAACCACCTGTTGTAGACTTCCTGTTCGATTTGCATCCTCCAAAGTCTGAGTCAGTGTAAGCAACAAACGTCAAATCACTATCAGCTGGATACCACAACCCAAGTTTAGGTTTCCCCTTCAAGTAACGAATAATTCGCTTCACTGCTTTCATGTGTGACTCTTTAGGATTCGCCAGATATCTGGCACACAAGCATACAACAAACATGATGTCGGGTCTTGAAGCAGTCAAGTACATTAGAGAACCAATCATTGCCCTGTATTGAGTAGGATCAACATCTTCAGTACTTTCATGATCTGGGCCAAGATTGTGATTTTCACATATGGGTGTGTTGGAAGTAGTGCAATCATTCATTTTGAACCGACTCAAAATGTCATACACATACTTTGTTTGATGAATAAACATCCCATCCGCCTTCTGTTCAACTTGTAATCCCAGAAAGTAAGACAACTCACCCATAGCACTCATTTCAAACTTGCTCTTCATCACCTGCTCGAACTCTTTACACATGCTTTCATCAGATGACCCAAAGATGATGTCATCCACGTACACCTGTACCAGCAGAAAATCTTCCTTCTTCCTCTTGATGAACAGTGTACTGTCAATCTGACCTCTTTCAAAACCATTCTTTATCAGATGTGTAGACAGTGTCTCGTACCACGCCCTGGGAGCTTGATGTAACCCATACAAAGCCTTATCAAGTTTGTACACTCGATCTGGATAATCTGGATCAACGAACCCATCTGGTTGTGAGACATACACCACTTCTTGGACTTTCCCGTAAAGAAACGCACTCTTCACGTCTAGTTGGTAAACTTTGAAGCCCTTGAAAGTTGCAAAAGCCAGAAACAAACGAATCGCCTCCAACCTCGCCACTGGTGCAAACACCTCATTGTAATCAATCCCTTCTTGCTGATTGAAACCTTTGACCACCAATCGAGCCTTGTTTCGCGTGACTATACCTCTTTCATCCTTCTTGCACCTAAACACCCATTTAGTGCCAATCTCTCTTTCACCTTTAGGAAGATCAACCAACTCCCAAACCTTCAACTTAGCAAACTGGGCCAATTCCTCTTGCATAGCTTCAACCCATGAATTGTCTTTAAGAGCCATATGAATGTTCTTCGGCTCCTCTTGGGAAATAAAGCAACTATACAAGCATTCGTTCACAATCCCAGTCTTCTCAATCGACACAAATAAACCAGTATTCGCTGCTATGCTTCTTCTTGTCTGAACACCTGCAGCAGGATCTCCAAGAATCATGTCAACTGGATGATCTCTATTTGCTCGTGTAGTAGCAACAGCATCAACTTCCAAATTGTCACCCAGGTTTGAGCCAACCTCCCCCTGAATATGCTGATCCGCAAACGGATTAATGAAATCCTCCCCCTGATTGGGTTCGGGTTCATCGTCACTTGAATCAGTATCAGCAGCATCTTGGGAAGGTCCCGGAGCATCTGTTGTATCAACATTCGATCTAGGCATGAACTCGCCTTCATCATCACCAATCACTGTTTGAATCAGCTGAGACTCATCTGCATTGGAAAACTCAGGAATATTAAATGATTTAAAGACACTTTCATAATCATATAATATAGCTGGTCCACTCGTTGACTGTTGAGGTTTGTATGAAGTAATTTCAACATTAAACACAACCTCAATTTTACCAGTTTTTAGATTAAAAACCCTTTTATTCGGTGCGCCAGGTACGTAACCTAGAAAGTAGCCCTCGTCAGCCACCTCACCGAATTTTTGTTTATCTTTATTTCGCACTATGGTGCAGGGTAATCCAAATGGTTCAAAGCCTTCTAAGTTTGGTTTCTTGTTAAACATTAATTCATGACAAGTTTTGTTAAAACGTTTAACAGTCAAAACTTTGTTTAGGACGTAGCAAGCTGTATTCACAGCTTCTCCCCATAAAAGAACTGGTAGCTTAGAATCTGAAAGCATCGTCCTAGCGGCTTCAATCAACGTCCTGTTTTTCCTCTCAGCAACTCCATTCTGTTGAGGCGTATAAGGAGCAGAATATTGATGTTCAATTCCCTTGCGAAGACAATAGAGATCTAGAATACGATTCTTGAACTCCGTGCCATTATCACTCCTTATCCTCTTGATCTTTGCATCATGGACATTTTCCAATTTTGTAAAAAGATCTATCAACATCTCTGCTGTCTCATCTTTTGTACCTAAAAAGAAAACCCATGAATAACGTGAGTAATCATCAGTGACAACTAAACAATAGTACTTTCCACCTATGCTCCTCACGTTCACTGGACCGAATAAATCCATGTGAAGTAATTCGTAAGGGGCATCTATGGAATTTACTGTTTTTGATTTATGAGGTTTCTTGTGTTGTTTTCCCTTTTGACATGGAAGACATTTGTCTTCCACTTGAAACCTCCGCAATGGAACCCCTTTCACTAGCTCATTTTTAACAAGATAGTTCATTTTGCGATAGTGAATATGGGCCATGCGTCTGTGCCACAACATCGATTCAGCTTCAGATGCTTTTGATAGTAAACACGCCACCACTGCAGTTGGATCCTTAGCACCCATGTCCATGACATAAGTGTCATTTCTCCTTGGCGCTCGCATCACTATCCAATCGTCCGGTATCTTCAAACCTGGTTTCAACACTAATGCTTCATTCTTGGTAAAATGGACCGAGTGACCCTTGTCGCAGACTTGTGACACGCTCATCAGATTGTGTTTAAGCTGCTCCACATAGTTCACTTTGTCCAGTGTGATCTTCCCATTGGTCACCTTTCCTCGGCCTGTAATTCTACCACCTTTTGCACCCGCAAAATTCACTTGTCCTCCATCATATTCTTCAAATTCAGTCAACAACCTCGCATCCCCCGTCATGTGCCTGGAGCAGCCACTATCAACATACCACAAGTTGATAATCCTCCTTAGCAGCTCCTGCACACACCAACCAAGAAATTAGTTAGATTGGGGGACCCAAGCCTTAATGGTCTTGGGTCGTCCAAATTCACCAACCACCGGAACATCCATCCAATATCCATTACTCCTAACTGGAGTCTTGGATCTTAGACCTGTTGGAATTTGATTTTGACTTCCACTAGGTCTTTGGTCATGAGGGTTCCTATGTGTGTTTGGACTATTTGACCTTTGAAAATTTTGATTTTGATTCTAAGAAGCATTATTATTATAATTTCTAAAGCCATTGTTATAAAAATTTCGACCACCATTATTTTGGTATCGATTTTGATATTGACCTTGACCTTGACTTCTGAAATTATTTGTATTTTGGTTGTTCATTCTTGGTGAACTGCTTCTAGGTCTCTCAAATCTGCCTGGTGGAGATCTAGGCTGAAATCTAGGTTGATTTCTTTGAAAACGAGGAACTTGTGGAGTTCCTTTTTCAGCCTTATCCACACCAACAGCAACTGTCTCTGGTTGCTTAGGAGCAGATTTCTTTGGAGAGTTGGACTCTCTCTCCTGCTTATCACCACTTTTCTCTGGTGACTTCTCTCTTTTCCTCTCATTCACCTGTGCTTCATTATTTTTGTTAGGACAGCAGCTAGCTACATGTCCTTTGGTGTGACATTTGAAGCACGACATCCTTTTCGAAGACTTCTTATCTGAAGCCTTTGAACTAGATTCAGGCTTTGATGATGATGCTTTAGAAGAATCTGGTTCAGTTTGCTTAATTTCAGAATTTTCGTTGTTTTTATTTTTAGCAAACTCTACATTCGATTCATTTTCAATAATAGCTGTCTCATTTTTCATGTCACTTCCTTGAACAAAATTTATCTTTTTAGCAAAAGTCGAATTTTTATTCTTAGGTTGTGAAGTGTTCTTTTTCAAAGCTGGTTTGCTGTTATTATCCTTCTTAGCATCACCTCTCTCAGACTCATCACCTCGACTTGCTGTGGAACTGCTTGGTGCTGTTGACATAAACTTTGTTAGCTCATCTTCATCAGGTAGGAATGAATAATCATGACTAAGAGGAGGTGGGACTTCATTATAGCCTTGGAATCCCACACTAGTCTTGTCATTACTCTTCTTTAACCCACCCATCATATGTTTCATAACAAAAGTAGAATCCCTGAATTGACCCAATTTCTTTTCAAGTTCAACAATTCTGAGTTGAGCATCTGACAACTCTTTGTTTTTATCAGAAATCTCTTTTGTTTTTTCAGCCATCATGTCATGAGCTAAGTCTATGACTTGAAGTTTTTCATTTAATTTGCAGGTTACGGCTTCAATTTCACTTTCATAACCTTTTATTTTCTTCAAGTATGACGTTTCATTTCTTTTAGCAAAAAAGTTTGATTCTTTAATGTTAGACATTTCGCTTACCAAACTTTTGTTTTGTGCAGACAACCTGTCAACCTCACCCTGCAGTTCACGACATTTTAAACACACAGAATTAGATTTTACCTCTCCTGTTTGTTTGTCAAGGTTGGCCATTAGAGCTGCAAGCTGAGCTTCCAATTGTTTATACTTAGCATCCTTTTCCTCAGCTTCTTTTTCATATTCAGACTTTTGTTTTTCATCTTCAGCACCTGTTGTCTGATCAACCTTCTTTTCTTCAGCTCTATTCTCTACCTTCACCTCAGCATCCACTTTCACTTCAGCATCATCTACTTTAGCTTCACCATTCTCGACTGGAGTAATCTCTGCCATGAATGCTTGAGTGACATCCCCATCATTTTCTAAGTGAATGCTCCAATCATATGAACCCTCTCTTGCAGTAGAGATCAACGCCTTTGAGCTAGAGTTGTTTGATGCATTCCTGTTGTTTGAACTCTGGCTCGAATTATCTTGCTTTTGTTTTTGACATTCCCTAGCAAAGTGCCCATAACTCTGACAATTAAAGCACCTCACTTTGGTCTTGTCGAAACCAACACTCCTTCCCACAAACTTTCTTCCTGTTCTGTTCATGAACCTTTTCACACGCCTAGAAATCATGGCCATTTGCCATTGCAAATCCATCTCTTTAAGATCATCAGGGTCAATCTGATCATAGTCTTCATCTAAAGTAGCAGGATCAGAAATCTTTCCCTGAATATAGTTTTCATAGGAAGCAACAAACGAAGCAAGCAGAGCCAGATGCTCTTCAGCAGACTTCACACTCATTGGCATTGACTTAGCAGTAGTACTCTGCTTAGAAGCTGATGTTTTCTTAACTCCTGATGATCCTCCTGACGCAGCAACAAAACACACATCACCATCCTGATTCACCAAAACCTGCTCATTCTCACATGATAAAAACGCAGTAGCAGAGTCGCTAGAAGCGTTGTGAGATGAAGAAGATGTAAGCCCATTGTAAACAGCCGGATCTTGAACCTGATCATATCCAGTATCTTTCTTCTTCATGCTGAGCTCATAAGCTCTCAACTTTCCTACTACCTCTTCAAGCTCTTTTGTTTCATAATCAGCTTCACCCTTGATCATTAAAGTGTAGATATCCCACTTAGTAGGCAAAGCATCTAGCAGCTTGTCATTTTTCTCTACGTCAGAATAGCAATCGATCTCATAATTGTCCATTTCTGACATCAGATGGTAGTAACGAGTAATGACGTCTTCAAGTGACTCATGCTTCATGTACTTGAAAACAGCAAACTGCTTCTTTAGTAGATCAATCTTGTTCTTCTTGACATCAGCATTACCAGCGTATCTTTTCTCCAAAGCATCCCACATATCCTTTGAGTTAGTGTACTTTTTGAAGGTATGTTTGATGCTATCAGGTAACGACATTTTGATTGCAGCCAAGGCTCTCTTTTCAGCCTCATACATCTTTTTATCATTATCTTGCATGTTCACATATTCTGTTCGACGTGGTCTGCCCTCAAAGTCGTGTGTTGGATTCACGTAACCATCTTCGATGCATATCCACATGCGCGTATCCTGATATTCAATGAAGGACTGAAAACGATCCTTCCATGTCAGATAGTTTTCCACCTTCATCATCTTAGGTGGTTTGTTGGTAGTACCAACCTCATGCTCCATCTTCAACAGCTCGTTCAAAGTAGACATGTTTGACATTTTAACGTTAACAGACTGAGAAAACCGTACAAAAGTCGTCCGAAAACAGTGGTTACCAAATTACACCGTTAGAATCGTCTCGAAAAGACGAATCCAATGATATATAATGTCAAAAACCGAAATCGGGATTTTCCAGACTTTTTTTTTTTTAGATAGACGATTCTGTGAAGATCCATAACAGTGGTTACCAAATTTCGCTGGTTCTCAGTTAATTTTGCTGGCCAAACTGTTAAATATGCTGGTCTAGTTCGCTGAGATGTTCAAGTTCGCTGATCAGTTAATTTCGCTGGTCAAGTCAAAATCGCTGGTAAATTCGCTATAACGACGACTGGTAAATTTGCCGAAAATCGTAATAACTTCGCTGTGGAAAGTTATACGATCACCAAAGTCGCCTTTGGATTTACTTCGCCGGTAAGTTTGCTGGTTTAAGTTCGCAGATCAGTCAAAATCGCCAGAAACAGTTAATTTCGCTGGTCAGTCAGCAAAATTAATCAAATTCGCCAAAAACAGTCAAATTCGCCCGGTAACTTTGGAAACTCAATCTGATCAAAATACTTGATGATTTTCTGATTCTCCTAACAACTTTCTGCAAAATCAAAACAAGCAAATTATCAGTGATTTTCGAAAATCAACAAGAAACAGAACGAAGAACACGAAGAACAGTCTTCGAATCTTCAAGTGTTTCCAGCCAAAATCCTTCAAACACACTACTAGAAAAGAGGGTTTTTGTCATGAAACTTTTGGTCACAAAACAGTAGCAATTTTCCTGTTGTCACCATTTCGCCACCGAAAATGCGGTGACAAAAACACCCGTTTCAATTGCCCTAATGCCACCAAATAGCCACCATTTTTATATTTTGCCACCTTACTTTTGCGACCACAAAATTGGTCAAAATTATTTGCCACCGCTCCTTGTTTGCTACGGTCCACCTTATTTGCTACCGATTTGCCATCATTTAACCACCATATTTGCTACCGATTTGCCACCATTTAACCACCATTTTCATTGAAAAGTTTGCTACGGTTCACCTTGTTTGCTACCAATTTGCCACCATTTAACCACCATGTTTGCTACCGATTTGCCACCATTTAACCACCATTGCTACCGATTTGCCACCATTTAACCACCATGTTTGCTACCGATTTGCCACCATTTAACCACCATTTCATTGAAAACTGGTGGGTATTTAGCGAGCTTGTTGAATTATTTGCTACCATTTTGTGATTGCTTGAATATTGGTTTTTTATTTGACTTTTCATTTTTCTTTGTTTTTTTTCATAAAAATTACATAATCAATAAAATTACAAAATTATATAAAAAGTCTAATAAGATCACGAAAACCCAAAATTATATAAAACATGTGTATCAAAAGCGTATAAAACATTCTGATAGAATACCAGCTAAAACATCAAATAACTAAAAAATCCTAATACGATAAACATTCAAAACCAAGTGTTTGTAGCCTATCTTCAAATTGTACTTGTTAACATAGCTTCAATTTGTGACATCGTATCGAGCATAGCATATTTATCCACCTTATCTTTTTCTTTTTCAGCCAACAACCCGGCAATAATTCCATTTAGCCTTTCTTTTTCTTCATCATTTTCCTTAACGAGCTCCTTAATAACTAAGTTCAACTTTTCAATCTACAAAACAACCAATGAATTAAATCAAAGAATTCAAAATTAATGAAAACTAATAACGGGTCAAGTTGGTTGTAAAGATAACAATATCCAATTGTAAGCTACAATTCAAGTGCTAGAAGATAAATGGATATTGTCTCAAATAAGCTAAAAGCTCAGCTTGAGCTCGCTTTAATATCGCTTAAACAAGTCAAATCTTGGCTTGAGCTTGGCTCACCAATTTTATTAGTTTAAATCTTACGAGCCTAAGTCGAAACCGGCTTGCGCTTTTTAGGATTGGGTAATAAGCATCGACCAATTTGACCAATTGACCCAGTTCCTTTACCGATATAGAGACTCTGATGCAGTACCAGCCACCACAAAATCTTTTGCAAGCTCCCTATGATTATTGATTTATTAAGAGGAGAGATAAAAAGTTAATGCTAGCGGTTAATCAAGCTCATCAAACAGCCGCAGCAGCAGCGAAGCACGCAACAGTGGCGACTGCACCACACGAACGCCTCAGCAGCAGCACTGTATTGTATGCACATCGCAGCAGAAAAGCCGCACGATAACTAAGTTCAACTCTTCAAACTACAAAACAACCAATAAATTGAATCAAGAAGTCAGAATTGACGAAACAAACCAAACAAACACAATATAATCAGAAAATACAACTGGACAAGAATCACAAAGCAGAGTAAACTGGTCAACCATATACCTTAAACATTTAATATTTAATAAACCTTTAAATTGGCTCCTTCTAGATGGGCTACTTCTAGATGGGCTACTTCTAGATTGGCTCCCTCCAAATATGCACCCGTTAGATCAGCAGCCTGAAAATATAGAAATACTCGAAAGATTAGAACTGAGAAATAAATTGTGCATTTAATCCACAGTCAAACGTACCTGGAGATGTGCAAGTTGCAGGTCTACCCTGTTGAAAGAACACTTTATCAGGCAAGCATCTGCATATATTAAAAAATATCATAATTAAATTCAAAAAACTAATACAAGGTTAATCCAGACCATATATTTGGCCAGATGGTTGACAAGATCATTTGGCTTACCTTCTTGATAATGGTGCAATTTAGGGATGAGCACGGTACCCGTTCAGTACCCAATCGGTACCGGTACCGAAAGTACCGGTACCAAAAAACGGGGAAAAGTGGTACCGGTACCGGTTACCGAATACACCGGTTCGGTACCGGTACCGGTACTTACCGGTGTTACCGGTACCGGTACGGTACCGATACCGAAAAATGCGGAAAATGAGAACCGGTACCGGTACCGAATATACCCGGTATAGTTCGGTACCGGTACCGGGTACCAAATGCTCATCCCTAGTGCAATTTCATGTATGCACTTGAAACTTGCATAATATCATAATTACCCAACAAAAAAGTTTTGAAAGCTACATCCATTCAAATTTCAAAATATGTTAAATTTCGTATCTGCTCATGTCATTAATACAAGTCATAACATGACCATTATACCCTTGGTCCCTTCCATTTCTTGTTGCACTCTAAACTCCTGTATCCTAATACAAGTTCTAAGGGAAAGCTATACATGTCATATATCTGAAAATGTGTGCATTTGATATTTTGTTTAAGGTTTTTTTATTTGGGTGTGTAAATATGATATCATACCAAGTTTTGAGGGCATGTATAAAGTTATACCTAAAAGTGAATTTAACAGATTGAAAATAAGAGATTATTGCCTTGTAAATTTGCATTGATAAGACTAGCAGAATTGAGACTAGCCCCTGTGAATCAAAACATACCAAGTCAAAAATTTTTCCCAAAACTTTTAATGAAATTTAGCACAACGAAGATTAGCACTTGATAAGATAACGTTTTTGAGGCATGCACCGCTCAAGTCAAAACCCGAGAAGTCGTGCATAAGTAATAACGGGAAAAATAAGTTTAGTAAAACATTTACTACTGGCATGTTGTGACTTTCTATTTGTCTAGGTCATGATAGCTAACTAAATTTTTTATCTACAATGGCCACAAAGAATCACATAATGAAACAAAAACAATAACAAATTCATACTTCTAAAATTAAGAGATTAAACTAACATCAAGTATCTTACAAATTTGTAATACACATGATTTGACAATTAATCTTGAGTCGCATACTCGCATTACAAAATGTATTTGACCATACCAGGTTAGAAAGATCAAGCCCAGAGAGATTTACTCCTCTTAAATTGAAATGTCTGGAATGTTTGATGCGATATCAGTGCGTGTTAAGTAGGGGTGCAAACGAGCCGAGCGGCTCGCGAGCGAGATCGGCTCGAGAAAAAGCTCGAAACGAGCCGAGCCTTATCGAGCCCGAGCCGAGCTTGAGCCTAAAATAAAGCTCATTTGTTTATCGAGCCCGAGCTCGAGCCTCGCATGTGAAGCTCGTTAGGCTCGTCGAGCCTTATCGAGCCTTAGTGTAAACGAGCCGAGTCGAGCCGAGCTTATTCAAACTTGTTTACAAGCCGACCTCGAACCTAAAAATAAGCTTATTTAGTAAACGAGCTCGAGTCCGAGCTTCACTTATCGAGCTCATGAGTCTAAAAAGTCTATTATTTATATTGTCTTTATTTAATATATTAATTAATAAATAATAAACGAGCCGAGCCCGAGCCGAGCTCAAGCTTGAGCTTGAGAAAATACAAACGAGCCGAGCTCGAGCCTTGAAAACAAAGCTCGAATCGAGCCGAGCTCGAGCCCGAGCTGACATAAAGTTAATCGAGCTCGAGCCTAGTCAAGCTCGAGCTCGGCTCGGCTCGTTTGCACCCTTAGTGTTAAGTCAGTATCCATGTGTTCATCCTTCTTCTTCTTGTTCAAGACCTCATTTATCCTGTCCGCTAGTCCCTAAAATATTCAAAAGAAAGACTATTTATATGAACAGCTTCTTGTAAAACGATTTTATGACTTTGTTTATTGTATTCCCTTATATTTTGTCTTTTAGTTGTTTTCTCATTATTCTCTTCTTCGTATTATTAATTTAAGTAACGTAACCATGGTAATAACACTGCCTAGAGTATTCTTAAGGTGTAATTCTTATAGAAGTTACACCTTG